>NW_007048838.1:424494-443941 GCF_000164805.1 Carlito syrichta
TATTTATTTATTGTAGAAATGAGGTCTCGCCAAGTTGCCCAGGCGGGTCTCGAACCCGCGGGCTCAGGCAATTCACTCACCTCAGCCTCCCAAAGCGCGGGATTACAGGCTGAGCCACCGAGCCTGGCCGGACGGTATCTTAACACTTAGCCTTAACCTGCAAGCCCCTTCATTTTATACATGAGAATTCTAGTGACATGCCCCAGGAGCTGCTGATGACAGCAGTCTTAAAGATAATTAACAGTATACCAATGCAAGATTCTATAGCTGTTATTCTCTCTCCAGCCTATTTGCTTCCACTGTACCTTCAGAAGCTGTGACTTCACTTCATCCCTTTCACAATGTCCAGTCCTTTACTTTCTACTTGATCCTTTAACTCTGTAGCTAAAACCAAACTCCACTTTCCCCCTAAAACCCTCCCGCACATTCCCCACATCTGACAGCAGCATCACTACAGTCCCAGTCTCCCAGGGTGTTACCTTTGCCTTTGATCCCAGGGCTCCTCACATCCAAGGACCCTCTGTGTTTCCTTGTGCACATGAACTGCTTTCTCCCTCTCCCTATTCCCAATACTCTCGCCCCCTTTCATACCTCTAGCTTTACTCTGTGCCACTGAAGTCAGGTCCAGTTGCTCAGCCACAGCCTCTTCTCTGATTAGTACTGCATCCAGGCTATCCTCAGATAAATTGTACTTAAATACTCTTCCATCATGTCAGTACCCTATGCAAAAACCCTCCTCACTCCCATAGGGATGACTGCCACAAAGTCTGGCCCCGAGTATATCCTCCTACTTACCCCACTCTCATGCTCTGTCACCAGTGAATCTGAACTATCTGACATCCTCAAGTAGTCCATAGAATCTCTGCCATCTTTCTTTGAATTCACCAGCTAAAGTAGCGGGGAGGCCTGTGAGAATAGAGAAGTAAGCAGCTGGGCCCCCACACAATCAGCACATGTAAGCAGGCAGAGTGGGGAGGGGTTGGACTGTCACCTTCCATACACAACCCTTCTCTCAACCCTCCTCCCTTTCAAGGCTGCCTTTGATGCTTGTTTTAATCAGGGTTTACTGGATACAGTGTTGAGCATGTGCTCTCGAGTGTACTTACCCAGGCCAAGCACACCTCCAGTAGGTAAAACTCAGTTCTCACCCCTACATCTTCATAACAAGAATACTGGCACTAAAACAGACCAGGTCCCTCTTAGGCTCTCAGGGCAGCAACACAATAACTCTGTGAGGAAGAAAGTCAGTTCTCTTTCCTTTGTTTTCCAAAGTCCCCTTTTATACAAAGGATAAGGTACTTTGACCTTGGCAATTTTTAAAAGAAAAGTCTGTTGTTAAGGGAAACTAACCCAGCTGTGAAGTGTTTAATGGGTGCCTGATACTGGTGTCATCTACAAACAAGGCAACCAGCTCCTGAGAGAGTGAAGAAACCAACTGTTCTGCCTCTCCTCTCCAAAGAAAGGACAAAAATATGAAAAATCAAGTCATGGAATATTCAGCACAAATGGCAGCAAAACTTTTAACACTTCTGAGAGCCCAACACAGTAGAAAGGTAAATGATGCCCTTCCCTTTGACGAGTTCTGAAAGCAAGGAAAGCAAACTTCCCTAAGAAGGACAGACTTGAAGTCCAGGACCCTAAACAAGTTCTAAAAGGGTCTTGAGACAACTAATATTGGAGTAGATGTAGATTTGTTTCACGACATTTCTGATTAGAGTCTATGTTAATAAACAAGACTGAATGATCAGAATTTATAAATCAACAGAGAAAAGGGGTCTAAAAAGATAAAGACCAAACTACAGGTTGAGCATCCCAAATCCAAAATCTGAAAGGCTTCAAAATTCAAAACCTTTTAAGTGCCGACATGATATACAAGGAAATACTCATTGGGACATTTCAGATTTCTAATTTTTGGGTTAGGGAACCTCAACCAATATGATGTAAATATTACAAAATCTAAAAGAATCCAAAATGGGAAAGACTTCTGGTCCCAAGCATGTTCAGTAAGGGCCACTTAACCTGTATTATCTCTGAGATGTGGGATTAGAGGATTCTCTCATTTTCTCCTTAGTAGATATTCCCATGATGGGAAGGGGGGATTTGGAATTTTGGATATTACCTACTTGTAATTTGCTTTAAGTGATAAGAAGCTAATATTTAAGTATTATTCTTTGACCAAGTAGTTAATAAAAGTTTAAGAAAGGATTTCAAACATCCTGCATGTCTCTATAGATCTTGACATGCCTATCAGTCCATTCATTACCATACACATACACATACATATACCATACACATGTGTGAAACGCTTAGTAATAAAATTTGTATTTCCAAAACCTTGGTGTGAATCTCTGACCCCAGTGATGAGTGCGTCATGGCCTTATGGCCATGCCAAGTTTACCACCCAAGCCTCTTTCTTCATCTGTAAAATGAGAATCATAACTACTTTATTGAGGAGGTGTGAAAGCTAATTGAGACAATATTTATACAAGGGGAAATTGATCTATTCTAAGGCCTTGACATTAGTAAAGGTCTTAATGCGTGCTCCCAGCTCTCCCTCCTCTCCTTGTCTTCTCTCTACCAGCGGTTCTCACTCTTCACAACTCTCTGAGAGGCACACTGGGCATGAAATAAAATCAGAAGCGGGTGGGACAGTGTATCCCAGAGACCTGGCTTTCTTCTTCAAAAACACTCATTTGAAATTCTATCAGAACATCATATGCCTAAAAAATGCATCACTTCTGTTTTAATTATACCAGAGTCTTACAACTAGATTATTCTCCCCATCATCTAAGAGACAACCACTTAACAGTATATTAGATGCAAACACTTTAGATTTTCCCCATGGGTATAAAGTTTAAACATTCAGATTTGCAAAAAAGAAGCAAATGGGAATAAAGACATTCACAGAAAGATATTTCATATCCATTAGTTATCATTTACACACCAAATACATACAGCATGAAGACCAAATATACATAATTTCCACGTTTATATACAGTAATCAACATAGTGCACAATTCAGATCTATATTACAATCAAGTGTACAAGTTTAAATATGGCTTTATAAACTACTAACAATAACTCTACTAAAGTAACTCATAGGTCCAGAAATAAACACTCTGAAAGCTGTCTCCACACTGGGGTCTTCATTTATCAAGATGCTATTCATTGTGTTTGCAAAACAGATGGTGCAGGTGAATGTTTCCAAGTAGTGTTCACCTATCAGCCCCCAAGCAGCTGAAATGCGGGTTCCAGTTATGCCAACATTGCCCCTTTCTCGCATATCTGAAAATAAGTTTGTACATCTTCCACCCATTTGGAGACATGAGGTTATAAACAAAGAGAAGAAAGGCATGTAATTAGTGAGATAATGAATTACCAGGGTTATCAAAGCATGCTTTTCAGATTGGAACTGAAATTTTCAGGCAATACATCCTGCATTTGTATTATTTATCTCCCCATCCTCTCTTTTTTTTTTTTGTTTTGCTTAAATCACCATATCAGGAAAGCTTTCAGGGATTTTCAAGGCATTCTAGATCAGGTAGTCCCAAAAGCAGAATTTAAAAGACCACTCTTAGAAGTAACATCTAATTGTTCACCCTTTTCTTCCCCTAACCAAAAATGCCTATTTTAAGTAAAAATAATTAAATATCTTAACCTAAGATCATGCATCCATGCCTATTTTATATCTGCTTTGCTACAAATGTTACCTGCACACCCTCTAGTCAATTACAGCCTGCTAGGTGCTACCCCTAAAGACCCCTTGTCCCATTCTCATTTTCTGGTACTCCCTATTGTACTCAATTTTCTCTATCGAGAAAATATACTTTTAAAGTTCTATGCTTGCTATGGTTTTTAATGTATACATCAGTACAGCAGTATATACATATACAGCAGTGTATACATATATACATATGTATAGATCATAAATAAATACACTGAAGGGCATGCTCAGAAAGTTTTACTGATGGAGGAATTAAGCACAAAGGTTTGGAGACCACTGCCTAATAGGCATGATATGGGCCATCTCCAAACACTTAAAGGACTTCTCTAAAACAAACTGTACATTACTTTGTACATTTCATATTTACAAAACTGAAAATATATGCCACAAACACTTTGAGAGACTAGAAGGAAATTCCAAAACCAAAGGAATAAAACATATTGGGGCCAGCCCCTCTAAGCTGCTCCCCAATCCTAGGTTAACTTCAGGTGAGGTCATCTAGGGACAGAAGCACAGAAATTAAGATACAGATAAATGTTACCTCAACACTTCCTGCACCAGCCACTTATATACTCATTAAAAATTTTTCTCTACATAGATTGCATTTGTATTTGATTTATAAACCTGTACTTTTTATTATTTTAGCAAGACACCACCACCTAGAAAATCTTCAACGTGCCTGACACGTCTCTACCATGGTCATACCACATGGTTACTTGAATCCCTGGTATTTGTTACTATTTCTTTCTGTCTTCCCATTCAGTGAAATTCTCACACCACCAAATGAAAGACTCAGACCCTTATTTTCCCACCTAGCACTGTGGAGACACCATCACCCTCATCGACATTCAAGTCGTCAGAACTTCGGCATGATGTAGAGATTACTGGGGAATAAAACATGTTTACAATAAGCATGATCTGATCCCACAAAATGTATTACTTGAGGCAAAAGCATTTTGACAGGAGGAACACAAACATGTTACCAATACTGAAGCAGAAGTCTGACAAAATTTGCGCATTGTCTTTCGACTACTTGCTGCAAACAAAATCTCAGGTCAAGTCATTAAAGGTAAAAAACGCAACCATTTGGACATGGTTTATGTGTTAATAAGCCAAATATGATCTCTTGTTGGGTGTAGAAGCAAATATGAAAGAACACTTCCAATTCCAAACTATTAAGGGGGAAAGCCCATCAACTGATTTTTAAAGAGGGAGATAGTTAATACCCAGAGCATTCCTCTTTCTAAGCCTCCAATGAACAATTATCTTCCCTCTGCTCCCTCTCTAGGCCCCATTAATTAACATGGCAATTCAGAAGATGGATTCTATTTTTTTTAAGTCATAGGGTAATTAAAACAAAAACACAGCTAAAGAAGGAAAAAGGTTTAAACGTTACTAATAAACGAAAGTTACTCTATTCCAGAGCCACGAAGTAAAAATAAATAAATAAAAATAAAAGTTTGCCAGCAGGGGTGGAAGGTGAATTAGTCATATTTAGCAATACATACTTTTCATAAAATTAACTGATTATGGTAAATATACATTTCTACAGTTAGTGGATTATTTCAAAAATGCAAGATGGCCATTAGGTTCATTGCTGAAATTATTTAATTGCATACAGAACACCAAGGTACTATATCCATCTTTTTATTCTAGATGGCTTGTCTCCTCACTAAAATCATCAGGAATTTGGTGCTGGCTAGACCACATGCATAAGTCATTTGTTTTTTTATTGCAATGGTCCCTTTTTATTTTCTACCAATTTGTAAATTTAAGGCAAAAATCTTCATGAAATTTGAGCAACCTAGTTTGTCATGGTCTAGCCAGCAGTAGGATCTGGGGACAAGTTCCCGGCCTTGGCAAAAGTCAGAATGGATGAGAAAGTCACACTGTCAGTTCCAAAACAGTGAATTCCTTTCCTTTAAGCTGTGTTTCAGTACCCTCTATAATCATCTCAAAGGGACTAAGGTCAATATATTGCTGGTTCCAGTAACCTTATCGTAAAGAATGAGGACATTTAAATACCTTTAAGATATTCTTGAAAGTCAGGGACCAAATACCTAAGATCCTGGTAAGAAATACACATGAGAAAAACATCCCACATGTGTTTACATCTACCTCTAACACTAGCACAAGTTCTACAGCCAAGAGGCTCCTCCCTCCCACCCACCAAAGACATCCTTAGAAACTGTGCAAGTTTCAGCCAGACCACTGGAAGCAGCTGAATAAAACTCAAGCTCTTCATAAGCACACACATTTGATGCCTGGACCTGTAAAAGATAGTTGCTAGAGCTCATCATATAGACTCAGAAGTATTTGTCACTGAATGTACTTTTATCAGTTCTTGTTTGACTTAAAGAGTATTGTACATAAAGGAGAACAAAGGATCCTGCATCATAGGCTGGAACAATAAAAATACTTTCACTCTGCAAAGAAAAAAACAACAAAAAAAACAAAAGGAAGAAGAACCTGAGTTGTTTCCTATCAACAAAAGACACCAATCTTTTATTGAAAATACACTCAACAATTGTTTTATGAATGAATGAATACCGAAAGACCTGATTGTGCAGATCTTTCTCCTGTGAGGAAAAATCCAGCCTCTCCCATCCCACCTTCAGCCCCAGGCCAGTTAGCCTATCCATGCAGAGATGGTAGGTTTCAGGGCTGACAGGAAGCTCACTGTGCCCTGAACTCATTTTGATAAGTCAACTTTTTGGGTGGTTAAAAGATAATGATAACAACAACAACAAAATTCTATCACTTTCAAAATTCAAAACATTTTCTCAAATAAGATAACTCTTCTTCCTTACTGTCACTCATAAGATACTCAACGTGGATAACAATAGAGATTATTTTTGCTTGCATATCCCACACCATTTTTTCTCCTATGTTAAAGACAAGAACAAACACTAACAACAATAACAAAGACTCTTTGGAACAAGTTCTCTTCAACTGGGGTCCATCAGCCCCGGAAGGAAACCGTGAATAATCAGGAGGCCTCTAAGTCTCCTGAATTTATATGTAAAATTGAATATATTTGCATATATGTGCTCTTCTGGAAATATGACATAGAACTCTCATTAGATTATCAATGGAGTCCCTGACACACACAAAAATGGAAAATCACTATTTGATGGTATGTGGCCCACCTTCTGAGCATGTCTTTCCTATCCAACCTTCAGGGAAGGAAATGATGATTGTTTTGTTTCTGGAGGAACAGACTATAAAGAGCAGGAAGTCTTCACACAGAACTGACAAAGTCGGGGCTTTGAGAGACAGGTGTGATTTGAGCTAGTGGGGAGGAGGGTGGGGCATTTCAGGAGAGGGACTGGTTTGCACAGAGGCAGAGGTGGGGCACATGAGGCTGGTGTAGAAAATGGCAAATGATGGCTTTCCTGGAGGTGCGCTGGGACAAGGTGAATAAGGGAATGAGAACACCGGGCCCTAAGGAGTAACCCTCACCCTGAGGCAATGTGACATCCCCTTGGGGCCAGAGAGTTTTTTTAGAAAGATTAATCCAACGGCGATGGGTGGGACAGATCAGGGACACGGACATGCATGTAAAAGAGGATGCCTGGAGTCAGAGTCCTGTCTGCTCTCTTTGCCATTATATACCTGGTGTGGATCTCAGGGTCAGGCACAGACCAGATGCTCAGTGAACATTCAGCGAGTGATGCTTAATAAAGAATGAGGAATCTTCGTGATTTAGAAATCCATCTTGCTATTCTTCACAGAGCCAAGCAGTGCCTTGCAGACACTGAAGAAAGGTCTCTTGTACTGGCCTGGACTAGGCTGATGGCACATGCAAGAGTAAAGGAGGATTCGAAGCACACTCAGAGAGAATGGGGATGTGCTTGTTCTGTGAACGTGGAGTGATTTCTCAGGGAGCGTGGGTTTTTCAAGAAAACCAAGCCAAGGCAGCGTGATGGAAAGAACCATCAAGGGCAAGGTGAAAGACATTCATTTTGGGATCCTGCCCTTTAAATAGGTACGTATGTATATACACCAAGCCAGTAAAGAGCTTTCTAGAGTGAATCCATGGCCCATTTCTGTCACTGTACTTTCTCTTAAACAAATCTAGGCTTGAAGCTAAAACCCTTAGCACTTCCTTTCCTTGACCCCTAGCTTTATGTTCACAAAAACATATCCTAATACTTCAGCATACACAAGGAGGGCTCACTTGAGGACTAGACTGCAGGTGTGATTCAAGTACAAATTGTTCTAAGTCTGTAATCAGTCTCCTGGGCAGCCCATGACCTTGGTGGTGTCACTGTTCACAATTCATCATGTAACAACAACAAAATGGCCAAAGCTGACAATAAATATAGTTGATCTCTTCGTAAATGTAGACTGTCCTTATATCTATTCTGATGGCTGGTAAAGCATGCTGCTGCTGCTCATTAATCTTGGTAAGTGGGGTGGGGTGAGCAGGGGGAGGTAAAATAGGGGCAGAATTTACTTTTACTCTGAGAGGTACGAAAGAACAGGTGGTCCATGGGTCTTCTGTCCAACCAAAGGCATTGGATAACATGAAGGATCACACTTCAAGTTAATTTCCAGCAAAAAGAAACACAGAAGTTGATCAAGTAAGCCAGATGACCAAAATGTCCTCAAACCTCTTGTTTTGTTTTGTTTTTTCTTATAAGTAGCACATGTTCATCAAATTGGAGAGCATTTCAAATCTGGGTAGCTTAAGAATGAAGCACATAAAATTAAATTCTTCTCAATAAAGACCCACACCATGGTGATTTAGGCTTGATCATTTTGTTTTCTTAACTCATCTTGGGAAAGTAAAGTTGAGGTATATCCTAGGTTTAAATCAAGTTGAAACCTACAAAATGTTGAGTGCCCAGTCAGAAGCTGTCAGGCAAGTGCCTAAGACTCCAGGTGGCAACATCCATACACCCCTGTAGGAGGTACCTAGATGGAATGAATTGTTTAAAACTTCACTTTGAAAATTGGTTTTCCACATAGTTGCTGTCCAATTAATATATATATACACATACACACACACACACACATAAGTCTACATACTCATAACTTAATCATTCTTGGAGTAAAAACACACCACACTTGGAACTATACCGTAAGAACAGATGGCTTGTAGCGCAAATTTCAAACATATTTCTTTCTAACTGAAATGTGATAGGAAAAGGGAAGCTCAGTCTTTGTGAAGACAGGTCTACAGTCTACCCATTCATTATAATCACATTTTCAGTCCAGGAGTGTCTATAGTCACACAGAAGTGCTACCAGTTGACCTTAGGACACACTTTCTAGAGGAGTGGGAAATAACCCCTCCAAATGACACTGAGACTCAAAACAGGCTTATTCATTCATGTCTTCTCCACCAAATTCTCATTAGGCATCAAATAGTCCCCTCAAATATAAATGGTTTTTAACAAGATATCAAAAACTACATTTTCTGTAGAATCAAAATTTCGAACTTATGGTATCTCAGCATTTATTTCCAGTTACAAGTGCCCTACACAATTGCTTACTTGGTAAACAGCCTCAAAATGTTCTTTGTGAACCTACAGTAGTCTTTTAAGATTGTTTTATAAATGCTATATTCAAAGAGTTTTTTTTTCAAGTAAGTACATAAATTTTCTGAAGTTGCCATCTTTTAAGAAGTGCCTCTCTGACCCCATCATGCACAATCCTTACCTAGTCCGTCAGAAGCAAAACAGTTTGTCTGTGAGAGTAAACCTTAACACTGTCCTAGCCCAAATCCACAGTCATTACCCCAGGATCTTTGCCCATATTTCCCTGGAAAATAGCTGAGCCAACAAAGACTATGTCTTTAGAGATAGAGTGCCTTCACAAACATGGATAACCCAGCAGTTAGTGTGCTCTTTGGAGCTGGGGGGCGGGGGGTGGAGAGGGAGAACAGAGAAGAGAAGGGAGAAACACTAAGCTTCGCCCTCAGCTGTCCTCCTCTCACTGGGCAATGGCTGAAAACGCCAGAAAGGTTGCATTAATAAAACTGCATAGTCTATCACTGTACAGAGTGCTATAATACAAGTAACACGAACCTCTTCCTACTTCATTTTTTCAATACATCTTTGCAAGATTTGTGTTTAACAAGACATTATAAGTTAGCAAGCTTTTGCTTACAAAAATCTGTCAAAAAGTTTCCTCTTCACCTCTATGAAACCCACCATATTCCTGAGATTTATTCTCTCCAAATAAATCAAACGCAGGCAGCTTAGCACTCTGCAGTCAACAAAGAACAACATGCCAGTGTGAGCTCAGGCAACGAAAAGAACCCTTTTCTGCAAATACACTGTGGAACTGATGACTGTAGTTGTTGATAGTTTGTAAAAACATTTTCAATGTTCTTTCAACAAAAGATTTTGATTCAGGCAAGATTACAAAGAAGAATGATGTCAAAGTCCTGACCATTCCTTTGTGTGTGCTTCACCCGCTTGCCTTGTGCACATGACCCTGGTTGTTGTTGCCTGGATATGGAATTCCCTGGCCTTCACATCTTCACACATATGAAGTGCGATAAAGAATAAAATGTTGTGTTTATGTCGCACCACTTCCAAGAAGTTTAAAGCGCCATACGATTGTTACTGCATGAATCCCCACGACACCCCTGTGAGGTAGGTAGGTGGAGAGTATTGTCATCCCCACTTTTCAGGTGGGAGAAATGAGGCACACAATAGTTAAAAGACTTGCTCAAAATCACACATCCCGTCACTGGCAAAACTTAGAATAAAACGTGTACTGATTAGCACCTAGCTCAGTGCTTTGCACATAGTAGGTGTTCATCGAATTGCTGTGGATTTTATTTGACTTAGGTCTCAACATAACAATATACACACATAAATTACAAGCAGCCACCCATAAAACATTGATCTCCTACAGTTTTTTTCTGATGATATCTCTCATCACTTCAAACCCTGGCGGATGAAAGAGGTTCAAGAAACCATCTTGTCACTAAGCCCTCAGTTGACGAGGATCAGCGTGAACATTATCAGTTGACAACCTGCTCTTTTGCCTTCTCTACCACACAATATTAGTTTTCTAATGAAAACAAAAATGGATCTCAGGAACCATGCTGACATTATTAATTTTTTTTTTTTTTTTTGGCCTGTTTGTTTTAAATGGAGCCATCTGAATTGTTCTGTGTCTTGTTTGTACAAAAAAGAAATAAGGCGGCTACAGTCCAGTTAGCATGTGGAAACTGTGCCAAGAACGAAGGTCTCCTCCCAGCTCGGATGGATTTCTACCTGGGAAACTGGACCAACCCCAGGGAGTGGCAGCTCCGAAGGAAGAGGGCCAACGGGCTGGCCGTCACTTGCACTGTTCGTGGTCTGTGTAGTCATCCATGTCCACGTCAGAATCAAACAGCGAGTGTCCAGTGAAATCCGTGTCTGGGGTTCTGGAAAAACTGTTCTCTGCTCCCTCATCTTCAAAGGTCTCTGTCCTTGAGTAGAAGCTAAAATCCAGCAGGGGAGTATGGGTTTTGCTGCCTTCGCTACTCTCTTCAGACTCATAGATGGTGTTGTCATCATCATGGTGCCACTCTGGCCAAAACTTCCTCCTTATCCGTTCACAGTACATGGCGAGGTTGATCAGCTCACCTGCAGTGTGAGACAAAAGCAAGGACTAGATTCCAAAGGCAATAAGTTGTCAGTTAAGGCCTGAGTGTCTGTGCCCCCCCAAATTCAAATGTTGAATTTTGCCCCCAATGCGATAGTATTAGGAGGCAGAGCCTTGGGGAAGTGGTTACGTTGTGAGGGCCGAGCCCTTGTGAACATGATTAGTGCCCTTATAAAAGAGGCCCCAGAGAGCTGCCCTGCCCCTTCCACCATGTGAGGACACACCAGGAAGGCTCTGTCTATGAACCAGGAAGCAGCCCCTCACCAGATATCGAATCTGCTGGTGGTTAGATCCTGGCACCGGCAGGATCTGGTGAGGGTCTGCTTTCCCAGCCTGTGAGAAATAAGTTCCTGCTATTTATAAGCCACCTAGTTGGTGACATTTTGTTATAGCAGCCCAAATGAAGAACAATATCCTACCACAGGGATTTCTGGGAAATTTGGAAGAATGGGATAGGGTAGACATGAACAGTGGTTTTCCACAGAGATACTATCAAAATATTTAGATTTTTATGCACATAATAAAAAATGTGAGTGAGAAAAGTTAAATTCAGTGAGTGGGTTGAATGGAATAAAGAAGTGAGTCCTGAGGTAATAGAAACCGGAGGAGTAGTTTACCCAAAATAGCAGATAAACTACCATCACGGGTTCTGTGAAGCATTTTACTGTTTCATGTTGGCCTACCAAGAGAACTAATGCTTTGAATGATTCACATTTAAATTAATTTATATTCTGTAAGAACACACCAACTGTTGGTTGCTTTAAATCAACCAGAAGTTATTCATTTCACAAATCTTTGTAGTGTTACTATGGGCTGAGCACTATGCCAAATAGTTGAAAAAATTATTTTAGAATAAAAACTTTGTTCTACATAATCCATAAAATGGATAACTCAGAATTGTCTTTAGGGATAAGTGTGCCTGCAAATGCATTTAGTGAAACAGATATTGTTAAAATCTTTTAAATAAAATCAAACAGCTGTACCCATTATTGGGCCCCCACTTGGTCCCTGGACTACTTCTTTTTTATGTGAATCAGGGAACTTTTTTTTAAAGTCACTATCATTGCCTAGGCATTTGTCTGAAACATACCAGATAATATGTCATTCATTTCCTAATTCCAAATGAAGAGAGTGAGATTTTTCTTTCAATCCACCAGATGGCAATATTGCTTATAACTTTTAATATATGGTTTGCAACTATCTCTTATAAGATATTATTATCCTAAGAATATTCTCTGGAAGTTTATTTTTTAAGTTATAGAAACATTCATTTATTATGTGTGTAATTTATGCTTTATTATAGAAAAATTAGAAGAAAGGATAAGCAAAAAACAAAAGAATTACCAATAATCCTATTCCCCATAACAGCTTCATTTATATTCTTCAAGAAATGTATATATCCATATATATCCATTTTACATTTGCCCTATAGAATGTAGTATATATGTATTTTGTTTCCTATTACATTTTTTCCCACTTAACAACATATAATGGAAATCTTTGAATTTCAGGTGCTGACACTGGATAATTGCACAGTGTCATTATATGGCTCTACCATCGTTTCATTTGGCCATTGCCAATCCCCTATCACAGGTCATTTAGATTGTTTCTATATTAATATCTCTGTTGATTATAGTCTGTAACTACTGTGTTTTCTTTTTCTATTAAATAAAATAATATATACTCATTTTGGAAAACTAGATTTATATATAAAAGCCGTATAAATACACAAAGAAGGAAACAAAAAAAATCTATGATTTCATTTATCCAAGATCATCATAATTAACATTTTCATGTAACTTCTTTCAATATTTTATCTATTTATTGCCATTATGAATAATTATACATTATCTCCTGTATCATTATTGTAAACATTTTCCCACATCATTAAAATTTTTCAAAACTTGATTGCTACATTGCTTATATGACCATATCCCTGACAACACATAACAGAGCAAATTTGGCGCCTGTCAACCAGTAGACTTGGGTTGGCCATTTCCAGGCTTCTTCGACCATAACAGCTCAACTCCTACTATGTAAGAGTCTCTTCTCTTCTGTACTAGAGGATGCTTTTATAAATGTGCAGGGGTCAAAAGCCAAGAAGTCAACACCCTTGCCCCCTTGAGGAGACACATCATGCAGACCCTCACTTATTTTCTCCCTTGGGGGCAACAGTCAAGAAACACTTCATCAGGTATTGCTGCCAATCACAGGTCACCAAGCACTGGATAAAGGTATGAAGATAGAAGCAAGAGGGAAAAAAATGATCTAACTGGGGAGGTAAAAGAGACATCAAAGATGAACTGTGGTCCCATTGCAGTAGGCCCTGGGAACATCCCTGCTTGACTCAATCAAATCCATTTTCTATGAGCTGCTCCCAGGAACAGACAAAAAATCTGAGTCTACTCACAGGATCCACAACTCTATCCACTTCTTTCATGGCTTTTCTTTCTGTTTTTTTAAAATTTTTTTTAATTTTTAAGTTTTTTTTTAAGATGTGGAATTTTCTTTCTACAGCCTTGTTTCTTCTTCACCCTTCTTCCAAAAGAGTTGCCCGCTTTGTGATTATGTGACATTCAAACTACTTCAGTGTACAGCAATAAAAGTTAATAATCTTAATAGCAAATACTTATGTAGTCCTGTGTACCAGACTCCTATGCTTCACTCAGGAATTCATATTAACTCTTTTAGTCCTCACAGCCTTCATCTCAACTCTACCCTGCCTCTTTCCTGATGAGTTGACAGCCTGGCCTGGTGATTAATAGCTTTGTATTACCCGTCATGAAATATTTTTCTGTAATTTTCTTCCTGAGGTCTCAAGAATTATGAGGAGAGAGAGAGAGGCAATAAGCTGTCATGAAAAAAGCGAAATTCCACCACGTAGCTGAGAAAGCATTGGCTTTGATGAGAAAGAACTGGGAGCCCACATGCCCTCCTCATATCTGCCCCCCAAAAAAAGACGCAACAGAGAATGAAATATAGATTAGTTAGGTCTTATCTTTACCTGGCTTTGCCTGTCCTTACTGTGCCTTGATTCTCCAAAAGCTGACACACTCAACTGTTACCAGGCAAAAGAACAGAAAAATCTGTGTGTATGTTGGGTGAAAGAGATATTCCTGTGTCACAGATGCCCATACTGAAGATGCAAACTTGGTGAAATAATAGAAATGCATTTCTTCTGAGGGTACTGAACAATCAGACAACAATTCCATCCACTAGACTGGTAAAAAGTCTGATACCATTGAAGGCTGACAAGGACGTGGAGGGTCAGGTGCTGGACTATGTGGCTAGTGTTAGTATAAACTGCTACGACTTTTTTGGAAAATAATCTGATATTCTACTGAAATTTTAAATGAATTTATCTGTTGGCCTAGGATTCCACTTATAGTGTTCTATGCAACTAAAATAAAAGCATTAGTAGGTAAAGGTGTATGTACATGGATATCGAATGCAGCATTACGTGTCAGCAAAAAAAGAAAAGAAAAGAAAAAGAAAGATGGAAATAGCCTGAATGCCCATCAGTAGTCGTTGATTGAATAAATTATGGTGTATCCATTTTACAAAATATTGTACAGCTGTTTAAAAGATACAAAGTTCTAGTAAATGAAAAAAGCATGTTATAGAGTAATATGTATAGTATGATTCCATTGTTTGGTTTAAAAACAGTAAAAACAAACAAACCAAAACACCTATAAATGTGTATGTAAATTTGAGTATGAAAAAGAAATAATTCACATGAAATCCTCAGTATTGACTATTTCATGAGGGTGATATTGGACATGGATGCCAGAAAGGTCATAGAGTTTTCAAAACTATCCCCTTGTGATCAACTTATTGTGACTATCATGTATTACTTTTTAAACTTAAAAATCCAACAAAATAAATTATGCATCAACATGGATAGAGCCGGAGGTCATCGTCCTAAGTAAACTGACTCAGTGACAGAAAACCAAACACCACATGTTCTCATTCAGATGTGGGAGCTAAATGGTCACAAAGGTGGAAATAACAGAGACGAAGGACACCACTAAGGGCAGGGGAAGGGGGGGCTTAGGGTTCAGAAACTACCTACGGAGTACATGGTTCATTGGAGAATGGGCCGCCTAAGACAAAATTCCCACCACTACACTAGCCAGAAGACAATCTCAGACAGAAGAAAGAGCCTTTCTCTTTAAGTATCTCAAATGGAAATGCCCTCTTTAGAAAAAGTGGCTAGTTGTTTTTCCCTGTACCAGTCTAATTTCTTTAATAATCAAAAACATTCTGCACGATTTGACGCTGAAAACACTATCACCAGACTCAGAATCCAGAACGAAGTTCCTCCCAGCTGCCAGTCATGCATGGCAGGAACGGGAGTGAGAGAGACGCCTGCCAGCATCTCCCAGCACCACCTGCCAGCCCTTGGTCATGAACCAGCAAATATTTAGAAAACATAGGGCCTCCATCCAAACACACGCATTTGCTCCACAGGTATTTCCCCAGCACCTGCCTGTTCCAGAACCATGCTAGGTGCTGATACACCCTTGTCCTCTCCCTTTAGCATTTATTATGCAGACGAAGAGGACACTGAGCATATCCTCTTCAGGAAAGTTCCTAGCATACATGAACAGTGTAATGAGGACACTCTCTTTGCCTTGTATCCTTGAAACCAAAGGACATTAATTCATAGATCTCAAAATATTATACAAAGACCCGCAAAGGTCATTTGATCCAGCCCTTTCCGGAAGCCAACCCCCTTACAACAACCTGTCTCCGAGCACAGCCTTCCAGGTGAACAGTAAGAGTGCAGAGGTGAGGAGGTGCTTACAAGCTTTTCAAGGAGATCCAGAATTTTCCTCACTTTTAATCTATCACATAATAAGCAAAAAAGACACCTGAGTACAGAAAATAACTGGTGATGAAAGCTACTGAATGAAGTTTTTCTTAGAACACAGAATGTTGGGCTTCTTGCTAATTCAGAAAATAGTGTTAGGGTCTGTGCTTTCAACATGGCTCTAGAGGGCAGGCAGATGCACGGCAGAGGATTTTTGTCCTTCTTTGCCTCAATTTCCCTTTTCTCAGCTTTCTGAAGTTCTCCACACCTCTACTAAGGAATGCCCCAATCTATATGCAATTCTCTAATAAGGACACCCTGATTAAAATATCACATCAGACTACATTCAGACCATTGCTGATAAGAAAACAGAGATTTTTTTTTTTACTAATCAAATGACAAAATCTTCAAAATGAATTATATTTAGCCCTAATCAAAAAACAAAAATTAGAGGCCCCTTCCAACTTTGCTCATGAGAACATAAATTGCTACAATCTTACTAGACAGCAATTTAGCCATGTAGACTAAGAGATTATACCCTTTGAGAGAATAATTACCTAATTAGGAATTTAGCCTAAGGAAATAACCAGAGATGAGCAAGAGTGGATAGTTATAGCAATATTCACTCTAGAATACTAGTAAAAGTTATCTGAAACAACCCACAAATCCAAAAAGAAAATTCATCACATAAATAGGATAGGATATTATGCAACTACTAAAAATACCATTTTGAAGAATATTTCATGACAAGAGAAATGGCCATAATAAAGTTAATCATAAAACTTTAGATTCTAACTGTATCAACACTATGGTCTCAATTTTCATAAATATATACATCTACTTGGTAAAAGATTAGGTATGCAACACAATATTAACAGTAGTTTTCTGTGGATGATAAGGTCAGCAAGTTTTTTTATTTCTTTTAAAATTTTTATATCTTTTAACTTTTTTCTATCTTTTTAAAATTTCTTTCAGGAAACAAGTAATATTTAATATTAATTTCTATATTTAAATAGATATACACATAAACACACATACATATTCAAAGCCTGTCCTCTTATTCACCTAAATTAAGAAAAATTTCTCCCTATTCTAGATGGTTCCAGAAGTAGCTTGTGTGGCTTTGTAAATAATATCTAGGACCAAAAAACTGACATTCATCCACACGCACTCACGCTGAGGCAAGGTTACTAGTGCTCTAGCTGTTCTAAAGCTAAGCCAGGAAACCTCCTGACCTAAGCCATGCCCACCCTGGGTTTGAGCCAGTTCTCAATTACCCAGGATCATGGTTGCTTCTACTCATCCCTTCTCTCATTACTTCCTGGGATGGTCTCTACTACAGTGAGAACAAATGCAGGAAAGAAACCGAGACCAAATTACAGTAGCTTGGCTGCGTGTTAACAGGTCCAATCAAAGATTTAGAAGGGGTATGGAACTAATGCCTAAAATAGGATTTAGAGATCTCTGAGGACTTCAATAATTCATGCTACATTAGTCCCCGGGGAGAGCTAGAAGGTACTTTAAGATTCAAAGTACATGCAACAATGTGCCAAAAGCCCCTCGCAGACGATGGTGTCAGATTCCCTGGATGTGTGCGAGGGCCCAAAATCAATCCTCCAAAAAAGTCAACCATTTATTTAAAAGGAACACTGAATGCCTCAAGTCCTTTCAGGAAGTAATCAAGAAAAGGGCCAAATCATAAATAAACAAAAAAATGCCTCATTTCTGTGAAGAGGGGATTCTACAGAGGCTGCGAGTTCTACTGGTAATGAATCCCTGAATACTTCTAACTAAACAGGTGACCACAAAAGTGTGCAGGTTGTGTGAGAATGTATACAAACACACTCGTATGTGTGTGCATGAAGGGATGTTTGGGTAGAAGTGTAGGTGTATGTGTTCAAGTGAGTGTTTCCATGGGGTGTGTGGTGTGTATAGAGTATGTGAGCAGATGTAGGTATGTGTGTGGCTGTGGGTGTGAAAGGATGGTGTGGTGAGGGATAGGGGAGCAGAGTAGGGGTAATAAGAAGACAGAATGGTTATAAAACGCAGACTTATGTGAACTAAGAGGAATCAACATGTTTTAGACCACTATGGAAAATCTGATTAAAATAAAGGGAAAGTTACATTTTAAATGCCATGTACATCACCAATATGATAACATATTTAATTTACAGAAATTCCATTTATCACAATATTACAGGAGAGGGCTTAGCAGTAATGGGACACTGCCAGGGAGGCACACAACATCACTAAGGGTCCCTTATCCTAAACAGGGGAAGTTGCCGGGCTCGGTGGCTCAGCCTGTAATCCCAGCCCTTTGGGAGGCCGAGGCGAGTGGATTGCCTAAGCTCATGGGTTCGAGACCAGCCTGGGCAACTTGGAGAGATCTCACCTCTACAATAAATTAAAAAAATTAGCCGGGCATGGTAGTGTGTGCCTGTAGTTCCAGCTGCTTGGAAGGCTGAGGTGGAAGGATCGCCTGAGCCCAGCAGGTCAAGGCTGCGGTGGCCATGAGTGAGCCACTGCACTCCAGTCTGGGCGACAGAGTGAGACTTCAACTCAAAAAAAAAAAACAGGGGAAGTGAGGCCCAAACTTCACCTGCACACAGACTACTTGTGTACCTAATCCTAATTTGTACGCCACATCTTTACAATATAATAACAATTTCTTTTAATGTAAAGAGAAGTTCCAACGTATTGCAAAATAAGGAACATCTTCATAATGACCAATTAGAAAGTTAAATGTCAGTCTATGCTATCCCAAGTCCCACTCGGACCTTCAGCCACAACCTTCCTTCTATCCATGACCACAACACTTGACTGCTTGTCTGCCTCAGTTTCTTTTCTTTTAGAAAGAGTCTCACTCTCTTGTTCAGGCTGGAGTGTCATGGCACAATCACAACTCACTGCAGCCTCTAATTCTTGAGCTCAAGCGATCCTCCCACCTCAGTCCCAAGTATCTGGGACTATAAAAAACACATGCCACTCTACCGCTAATTTTTTATAGAGATAGTGTCTTGCTTAGTTGCCCAGACTGGTCTCAAACTCCTGGCTTCAGGTGATCCTCCTGCGTCAGTCTCCCATAGTGCAGGAATTACAGGTGTGAGCCCAGCTTAACTTCTTGTATGATTCTGCCTTGCTTGGTTCCATCCATCCATCCATCCATCCACCCACCCATTCAAGGATCATTTGAAGCCAGGAGTTCAAAACCTCTATCCGTCCAACATTTATTAAGAGGACTCTAAGCCAGGCTCGGTGGCTCAGCCTGTAATCCTGCGCCTTTGGGAGGCTGAGGTGAGT
>NW_007048838.1:444220-459169 GCF_000164805.1 Carlito syrichta
CAAAAAAAAAAAAAAAAAAAAAAGAGGACTCTAAGTGCTATTTCATTGGTGATCTTGTCTATACCCCCAGACTGCTCAGTTGGGCATAAACACTTCCACTCGTGTTAATCCTCCTCCCAAAACCTAAATATTGAACTTTGATCCCCACATCCCCAGTCCCCAGGCATTTGTTTAGCTACTGCTTCAAACTGAAGATGACTTTCAGCCAGGCATGGTAGCTCATGCTTGTAATTCCAGCACTTTGGGAGGCTGAGGCAAGAGGATTGCCTGAGTCCAGGGGTTTGAGACCAGCCTGGGCAACATGGCAAGACCTTGTCTTTGCAATAAATAAATAAATAAAAACTAGCCAGGAGTGGTGGTGAACACCTGTAGTTCCAGCTACTTGGGAGGCTGAGGTAGAAGGATCGCTTGAGTCCAGCAGGATAAACAGAGTAAAGAGTGAGACTTTAACTCAAAAAAAAAAAAAGATGACTTTAAACAGTTCCCACCCACCTGTGCAGGAGAAGAACCTCCCAGGAGCCTTGGCTGCCATGTTTGGTTGTTCCTCAACTTGCATGGGGTTGCATCCCTATAAACCCATTGTAAGCTAAAGATTTCCAAAGTTAGCCATGCACAGTGACTCACACCTATTATCTCAGCTATTCAGGAGGCTGAGACAGGAGGATCACTTGAAGCCAGGAGTTCAAAACCAGCCTGGGCAGCATAGTGAGACCTCATCACAAAAAAGTTTTAAAAAATGAGTTGGGCATGGTGGCACATACCTGTAGTCCCAGCTCAGGAGGCTGAGGCAGGAGGATCTCTTGAACCCAGAAGTTCACGCCTACAGCAAGCTATGATCGTGCCTCTGCTTTCCAGTCTAGGCGACAGAGCAGGACTCCATTTCAAAAATGTGTGTGTGTGTGCGTGTGTGTGTGTGCGTGTGTGTATGTGTGCGTGTGTGTGTGTATGTGTGGAGTTGAAAATGTGCTTAATATCCATAATCTACCAAACATCATAGCTTAGCCTCACCTACCTTAAATGTATTCTGAACATTCACATTAGCCTACAGTTGGGCAAAATCAGCTGGCAACACGGCACACTGCAGATTATGGTTTATTTGCCCTCACGATCACGTGGCTGACTGAGAGTCGTGGCTCACTGCCGCTGCCCAGCACCAGGTCATAATATCTTACTACATATCACTAACCTGGGAAAAGATCAAAATTTGAAGTATGGTTTCTACTGATTGAGTGACTTTCACACCATCTTAAAGTTGAAAAGTCGTAAGCTGTAACATCATAAGTTGGGGCCATCTCTATATCTCACTACCCCCCCACACACACCCCAAGAGCTGGTCCCTTATGTTTCACCACAATGTGAACTATCTTTCCTTACTCCAGTGCCACCATGATTTTTACTCCTGGCAACGAAATCCACTCAATATGCTTATTCCCTAGCTCTGGTCCCATTTTCCCCTACTTCTAATCTTTTCCCTCATGTCTCCTGTCAGTCTGACAAGTCTTACAACCAAGATCACACAGAAAGATACCAAGATTGTGTTTCCTTGGTCAAAATGAACATGTAATAATATTAATCATAACGTTTTAGCTAATGTGAGACTTCAAAGTGTTTGTTGATACTTTCTTTTATTTTCCTACAGTCTTAAACTTCTTATCTCTACTACTCTCGGTGTGTGACCCACAGCCACCCCACCTGAATAGGAAAAGGGAGAGGTCTGAATGTGAATGGCAGAATCATATGTACTTATACCTCCGTGTGAAATATCCTAGACAAGCTCAGACTCAAAATGAGCATCTGAAACGAGCAGTGAGTTCATCAGCCCTAGCCCACCATGGTTGCTACACCACTAGATATGCCAGAAAGCAGGAAGCCACCACTGTACAAAGAAAATTAAGGAAGACCAACAAAGCAAGGACTCTGGGTAGAATTCAAGCCATGCTTCAGTGACAGTGCAAGTTCCATCATGTAAGAAAATGGAAGAGCTCTGGCATAAAACAAGGCAGGAGCCGGGCTCGGTGGCTCAGCCTGTAATCCCAGCACTTTGGGAAGCTGAGGTGAGTGGATTGCCTGAGCCTGCGGGTTCGAGACCCGCCTGGGCAACTTGGTGAGACCTCATCTCTACAATAAAATCAAAAATTAGCTCGGCGTGGTAGCACGCACCTGTAGTTCCAGCTACTTGGAAGGCTGAGGCGGAGGATTGCCGGAGCCCAGCAGGTCGAGGCTGCGGTGGCCGGAAGCAGCCACTGCACTCCAGTGTGGGTGACAGAGTGAGACTCCAACTCAAAAAAAAAAACAAGGCAGGATCTGTGTCAGCATTACTAAGATGCTGGACGAGATGGCAGGTGGGAAGCCCAGGCTCTTGACTCCACTCCTATGTGTCCTGTGCGCAGAGAGCTGACCCTGGCCATCGGACACCATAGCCTGGTATCTCCATAGAGCACAGTCAAGCTTTAAACATCAGCCTAGAATTCCCCACTGTATTACCCCCCTACATACCCATTCCCAGCAATCTTCAAAACCTCAGGAAGTATGTAGGGTTTACCTTTGATCAGTCGCTCCGGTCTTGTCCCTGGTAAGGTCCACATCGCCTGTGCCAAGTGTCCAAAGACAGTGGCATCAAGAGTGGAAAGCTTGGGCCCCATGATGTACTTCTTATCACCTGCAGTAGACAGAGCAGAGAAGTCACTGGACTAGTCCACAGTGCCCTCACAGGATCACAGTAGCATTCAGCATACTCTAGTGATACACGCTTTAACTGGGCACCAAAACGCTTTGCAGAGTCAAAATGCATGCATGCCCTTTTTCTTCAAAAAACAAAAGTTAGAACAAAAGTAAAACAAATTAAGCAATTCTGTGCTATACCCACCCCTAGGGTAGCAATGCAGGAAACAGCAAAACAAGCAGATAAGGAAAGGTGTTCATGGAACAAGAGGACAAATGCTTCCCAATAGGCCTCTGGAAGAACCACCTCATACCAAACTCTAGTCATTTGAAGCCTGGGATGCTTGAGAACACTTGGTAGTGTGCTTAAAATATCTCAAAAGTAACCACACAAAGCACAGTCAACCTCAGCACTTACATTATTCATTTCAACACATTTCCCCAGGAGAAACAAAAAGCCTAAGCTCCTTAAGGAGCCTGGAAGCAAGGTTGGTCATGACCTCCAGTCCCACACGTCCTGGTTCTCACTGCTGAGGACCAGCTTCCATGAGAAACACTAAGAGAAGTTACAAGGTCACAGGCTCAGCCCTGGCTTCAGACATCTGTGCAAGGACGTTTCATACCACTGCTCCCACCTCTTTACCACTTCTGACTTAGTTCAGTCCTTGTCACTGATTATCACATCCAATCTCTTGAAATTGCCCCAGGCTGTTTCCCAGGCTACTGTCAAATGCTGTAGCATATGGAGGAAGCACAGGTGGAAATGGATCCACTTGGTTCATGTCTGGCACTACTGTTATTCACTGTGGAATCCTGGTGAGCACTTAACCTCTCAAAACCTCAGTTTTCCCATCTGGAAAGAGGGGCTGACACTAACAGTGTCTATTTCTTAGGGTTATTGTGAAGATGAAATGACACAATGCACATTAGTTCTCGATATCAGTCTCCCCTTCCTCTGTTCCAGTCCACAATCTACCTGAACTTCAATTTCTTGAGACATTCTTCTTATCAGGGCGCTCCCTTTCAAACACCTTCAGTGGTTTATAAAGTGAGTTATGGAATCACGTCCAAACTCAACTTGAAACTCAAGGTCTATGACATGCTGCCTCCAGCCCACTTTCCAGCTGTATCCCTCATTCCACCCTTACCCTAGCAAACCTGTGGGCTGCCCTCATTCCCCAGCACGCTGGGTGCATCCCACTGCTACCGTTGCACACGCTGTGCCCCTTTCTCTGCCCCACAACCTGTATGTGCTCACTGCTTCTATCTGATCACTTCATGCATCCTTCAAGGCCCAGCTCCAGTCTCCTTTCAGAACTTTCTGGCGGCAACAGCATCTTTCAGTTCATTCATCCCATGTTCCCATCTCACTCTTGCACATATGACCTTATAGGATTTGAAGACATTTAATGCCTGTTAACAGCAACTTCCTGAACTATAAAATGGAAAGACTAGCTGAGGTGATTGAAGCGAGGCACCCAGCAAATACACCCTGCCTCTGTTCTCTCAGGCCTCTTGAGTGGCGTTTTTTCCATAATGCTCAACACAAAGTCTGTTTTTTATTTGTGCATTTTGTCTTTCCAGCTAAATGGCTAACTCTTTGAAAGTAATGGTCGTTTCTTTGATTTTTCTTTTGTTTTGCTTTTTTTTCCTGTTTTTTTGTTTTTGTAGAGACGAGGTCTCGCTGAGTTGCCTAGTCTGGTCTTGAACTCCTGGGCTCATGCAATCCTCCCACCTTGGCCTCCCAAAGTGCTGTAATTACAGGTATGAACCACTCACCTGGCAATCTTATTTTTATTTAACAAAGTCTTACATCGTGTTTACTATGTGCCTGGACTGCCTGGCCCAGTTCCATAGACTACACTCTAGGAATATCCACTCATTTCAGCCATTCTTGAGTGACATGCTGAAGAAATTAAATATCTGATGACAATGCACAAGAAAAGTGGGAGGGGAAAATGGCTGGAGATGAGAACACAAATTAACAAATGAATGTAACACAGACAAAACTGGATGTGATCCAACAAATCATTTCTACCATATTCCATAAGGACTAAAAAATACCCTATGCTAGTACAAAATGTGAAACCTAACCAAATTGTCCTTTCTGGTGAGGACAGCAGAGTCATCCATGTTAGAGCCTTAGCTACTTCCCACTGTCAATCAGTTTCTCCATCATTTGAGCCTTACCCCAAGATCTTAGCCTACTACCCAAATACTGGGAAAAGATAAAGGGGCCATGCAACCTGGACAAAAATAATCAAGAAAATCTAGCTATCATTTCTCAAGAGTGTCAGTTACTTCTTCTTAGTGGATCCTGCTGGTTCCATGCCTCTGCCATGTCCCTGCTAGCATTAAATGAATGCAGACAGAGGACCCTACCCACAGCCCTCATGCCGTCCTGCTAGGGCAGGAGGGGTGCATCAGTCAGGTGGCCAAACAGTCTTCCCTACGGGATTGTACCAGAGATTGACTCAGTGAAGGCCCCAACACAGGACAGCCTGCAAGGAGGAAGCCACAAGAGGGCTTTAGGGCTGTTATAAGAAGGGCTACCCAAGCTTCAGAGAAAAAAAAAAACAGTTAAAAAAAAAAAAAAAGCAACAATGCCTTTCTTATCAAAAAATATATAAAAAGGAAGAAATAAAACATTGTTCCCCTCAAACTGCTAAAAAGGAGGCCCTTAGGGGAAATGCCTGAGTAAAGTCTATAATTGTGAAGTCTATGGTAGAATCCAAAGACTTCGGGGTAAAATGAAAATATAAATATATGGATAAAAAATTGGGAAACCCTAAAAATAGAGCACACAGGATCTTGATAAAAAGAAAAAAGTCGGCAGGTTTTTTACCAGCTCTGACATGTCTCCCTTTCTTTTCTCTCTTCTTTCACTAATAAATTTTGTTCAAAAAAAGAAAAGAAAAAAGTCATTTAAAACAGAATCATTTAAACCCATACATCAACTAGCACATATACCATTTAGCAAAAATTCGCCATTTGGTCTCAGAACATTATCATTAGATGGACACTGAGTTAGTAACAGAATCCGACTGAGAATGCCAGCACAGGGTCTCCTGAACGGTTCATGCTCTCTGTTTCCACAATACACCACATGGGTCTTCATCGCAGAGATAAAAACCACATGGAACAGCAAGAAGGTTAAACCGGAAAAATTTACAAAAGGGTGCTTTGGTCAGGAATACAGAATACAGAAGGGGGGAAATCACAGATATCTGAGGGGTTTTGTATACACTCACACAGCACAGTTATAAAATTTAAAGAATATAAAAATATACTGTCATCAAAAAGTCCTCAGAGTACCTGATGGCAGAAAGCATCTTTAAATTTTTATTTTGAAGTTTTTAGAGACAATAACACTCTATCACCCAGGCTGGAGTGCAGTGACATAATCATAGCTTACTGCAGTGTGCAATTCCTGGGCTCCAATGATCCTCCAGCCTCAACCTCTCAAAGTGTTAGAATTACAGGCATGGGCTACCACACCTGGCCCTGAAATAATGTCAGAAAAGGTGCAAAAATAGCACAGTTCAACCTTCAACCAGTCTCTGACAATATCAACATTTTACATAACCACAGTAAACTTACCAAAACTAATAAATTAATCATTAGCTTAATATTATTAACTACACTATAAACTATTCCAATTGTATTATTTTTCAACTAAGGTCCTTTTTAGTTCCAGGATTCCAATTGTATTTTATGGTTATGTCTCCTTAGTCTGTGAAAGTTCTCTTAACTGTTAAAGTTCCTTGTTCTTTCCTTGGCTTCCATAACCTTAACACTTTTAAAGAATACTTTTCAGGTATTTTGTAAAATGCCCATCAATTCAGCTTGTCAAAGGTTTTCTTATGATTAGATTACACCATGCATTTTTGGCAGGAGTACCACAGAAGTAAAAATGTATACTTCCCTGGTGGTTAATTTCATGCTTCCCTTGACTGGGCTACGGGGTGCCCTGATATTTGTTCAAACAATAGTCTAGCTGTTTCTGTGAGGATGTTTCTGGATGAGATTAGCATTTAAATTGGTAGATTGGGTAAAACAGATTGCTCTCTTTAATGTGGGTGGGCCCATTCAACCAGTTAAAGACCTGAATATAACAAAAGGGATGACCTTCTCTCTCTCCTGAGCAAGAAAGAATTCCTTCTGCCTGACTGCCTTCAAACTGAGACAGTGGCTTTTCTTGCCTTCAGACTCCAACAGAAACACTGGCTCTTCCTCAGTCTCAAACCTGCCAGCCTTCAGACCAGAACTACACTGTCAGTTCTGGTTCTTAAGCTTTTGGCATTAGACTAGAACTACATCATTGGCTCTTCCGGACCTGCAGCTTGTCAACTCATCCTGCAGGTCTTGGAACTTGTCTGCATCCAAAACTGTGTGAGTCAATTCCTTATAATAAATATATTTATATTTTTATGATATCTGCTTCTCTGGAGAATCCTGACTAATACACCTTCTCAGGGAACATAATGTCCACATGTCTAATCCCTGTGATGTTAACCTTGACCATGTGGTAATGGTGGTGTCTGCCAGGATTTTTCACTATAAAGTTATGATTTTTCTCTCTGCAATTAATAACCCTGGGAGAGACACTTTGAGACTATACAAATGTCCTGTTTCCCCTCAAACTTTGGTCCACTAATTTTAGCATCCACTGGTGGATGCTACCTGAAAAAATTATTACTGGTGTATGCTTAATTGTGATTTTCGGTTTCTCTCATTCCTTCTACATGTATTGATTAGAATTCTACTGTCTCTTCTTTCCCATTTACTAATGTATTCTATTATTTATTTATGTAAGTATGCACTTATGGATATCTATTTTCTTCTATAAGCTATAATCCAATACTCTTATTATTTATTTTGTTGCTCAAGTTGTTCCATCCCTGGCCTTTGGGAGCTTAGCAGAAAACACTTTTAAAAGGGAAACAATTAAATTTGACTCTGCTTAGACACAAAGAGGCCAAGCTAAAGGCTTTAGTCAGTCTGCAGCATGTCCAGGGTTCACCAAGTAGCCCCCAGATCACACGACCAGAGTGTTTTAGCAAAAACAAAACCCTAAGGACACTTGTGAAGGGCACTGAAGGAGAAGGCTTGGGTGATGAGGCACCTTGAGCTTCTCTGTTGGCAGGTGAACTACCCCAGCAGCTTCTATGTGGATAGACAGAAGCAGCTAAGGGGGTATTGGGCACCTGCATCTCTCCCTGCCAGGCCCTGAGTTGGGAATATAGATCATGAGCCATCACGGTGAGGTGCTACTGAGGGGCTGAGGAATGACAGTTGGTCCTGGGTATTTCTAGAATGTGCTATGACCTCTCCTGGATGGTTTAGGCAATTCCTGTCTGTGACGAAGGCCATATTGTAAATGCAGGAACCACTGGGGAACCCTAGGATGATCAGAAACTGAGTGGAATAACTTATTAGAATCATGACTAATAAAAATGTTAAGGGGGCCTAATGGATATCTGCTCTCTGTAACCCAGACCTGAGATCACTGTGACTGAACTTTATCATAGGTCATTGATTATAAAACTTTAGTGACCTCCATTAACCCAAGGCTGCTCATCCTGACCTCTGGCCCTTCCCACGTTGTCTCCCGTCTCCATCATGGACACGACAGAGGGCTGACCAAGAGATCATAGGACACAGCAAGACAAGCGTGTGGAAGAAGACTGAGTATGTAGGCTAGGTCTCTCACCACCCTAGTATGAAGTGAGGCTAGGAGGAGAGTGGGAAAGGGTGAATTCACACAGCTGTCCAAGGAGAAGAGAATCAACATTGAGTCTGAAAAGAATGGCCAGAATAAAAGCCAGAAAACTCAGGTTAAACTGGAGAATAAGCAAGCTACAGAGTTGAAACATGCAAAACTCAAGGAGTAGAGGAACCAAGGGAACAGGAGGGGATAAGCAGAGAGCAATACGGGTCTGAAAGTCCCAGTAGGAGGTTGGAACATCTACAGTGCAACTGAGAAAGTGCTCACAATCTGAGGCTGTATGCCTGCTGCCTGGCCCTATGCTTCCTCCTAGGAGGGAGCACCCCAGAGCTGACAGTGTGTCAAGCAAAGGTCTACTTCTGATGAATGTGCTACTTCAGTCAAGTATGCGGGCTCTCATCCCATTCTCCCTGCCCCAGACAGTCTCCATTTATCTAAGCCTGACCTTTCCCTGAACACTCAGATCACATCCTTCCTCTCCACTCTATGAAGGCTTCCCACTCTGTCCCAGTCTACTGGAATCTCTCATTGCCCAGCCTTCTGGTAATTCTCGGAGGCACATACTGCTTACCGCAGGGCTACTCAAAGAATAAATAGTCCAGCAGCACCTAAGAGTCCATTAGAAAAACATATTCTCAGCTCCCACCAACCACATCAGAATACTTGGGAATGGGACAAGAGAATCTTTGTTCAACATGCTTTCAGGCCAGTGTTTCTCAAATTTTTGAGTTATAAAAAAATCACCTGCAGAGTCTGCATTTCTTGGACCAGACTCTGACTGGTACCATTCCAGGTGATTTTTGTGCATGCTAAAGTTTGAGAAGTACTAGGCTAGAGTATAACATTGGTCTTAAACTTGAGAATTCATCATCACCACCTGGAAGGCTTTTAAAAATGCTGATTGAATTACTCAGGCATGGTGGCACGCACCTGTAGTTCCTGCTACTTGGAAGGCTGAGGTAGAAGGATCACCTGAGCCCAGCAGGTGGAGGTTGCAGTGGCTGGGAGTGTGCCACTGCCCTACAGTCTGGATGACAGAGTGAGACTCCAACTCAAAAAAAATAATGATTGATGTCCCCCCAGGAGTTTCTGATCCAGTAGATATGGAGTGGGACCCAAATCTGCATTTCTAACAAAATCCCAGGTAATGCTTATACTTCTGCTCCAGGGACCACACTTTGAGAATCACTGGTCTAGACCACTCTTCAGATAATTCACACAGTCATCTTGTCATCTTATTTATGTGTATGTTCTATCTCCTCCTAGTTTTTAAACACCTGAAGGCAAGTAAACCTCTATTATACTTTTCTGTCCACCTGGTACCTACAACAATAGAAACCAGCAATTAAGGTTATGAGTCTTAAATATGTTTGATGTCTTAGGATGGAGAGCAATCATAGAGATTAAAAGGTATAATCATGTGAAAGCATTCTGCAACCTAGAAAGTGTTATTCTAACATAAGAAATGATTTTATACTCTCTGCCAAAAATCAAAACAAGAAACTGCCTTTGGATAGGAACAGTCCAAATTCTATCCCCATGTAAAAATCCTTTCTTCCACTTTTCTATCAGATATTCCCCCAATTCAACTCTGCTGGAGACTTCTTCTCCAAAATTTCTTGGACAGGGCAGACTATTCTGTGATTAGATGGTTCCTCATACTGAGACAAAATATGTCTCCTTAGGACTTCCACATTGACCCCAGGTCTTTCCTCTAGAATCACACAAAAAAAGCTATGACCATATTTATTCTACCACAGCACCCATTTTTAGTCTCCACTAACATACTTCTAAGTAAAAATTAATCACTTGTTTTCACTTATGGGGGGGCAAAAATAAAATCTGGAATTGTCTTTTGGAGGGCAGGCCCCTTGTAGTCCACTTGGAATTTGTTCTTCTGGATCAAATGGTCAACCAAAGTTTTTCTCTGGAAGTTTTGAGAAGGTTGTATCATGATTTGCTGAAGAAATGTCCCTAGTTGTGGCAAACAGGTAATTGGTGCTCCCACCATGACAACACACCTGCCCACACCATGCTGAGTGTTCAGCAGTTTTGCTTTGTTTTGTTTTTTTTACCAAAAACAGCATGACGCCATGCCCCACCCTCCCTATTCACCTAATCTCACCCCAAATGACATTTTTTGTTTCCCTAGATTAATGAAAAAGTCCTCAGAGGGAAACATTTTGCCAAAGTGGAAGAGGGAAAACAAAAAACAGTAGGAGCACTAAAGACATCAAAATGGACGCGTTCAAAAGCTGTTTTGAGCAGTGGGAAAAGCATCTCTATCGGTATATTGCATCAAATGGAGAGTACTCTAAAGGTGACTGAAGTTTAAACATGTAAAAATAAGTACACAGTTTTTTATAAATAAATTCCAGGTTGTTTTGGGTCCCCCTTGTATACCACTATGGAATAATGGGCAGAAAATGTATTTCAGAGCATTGGAAATAGCTATGAAAAATGAACCTCTGAATCACATCTCCCTCCTCCCTTACTAATTCTTTTCCCGGTTTCCACTGGTCACTTTTAGCTCCACTTCCACAATTTGGCTAAATTTCCAAATGCTACAAAACAACCAAACAATAAACAAAAACTGGCTGTGCTAGAAAACATAATTTCAAGAGAGAAATTAAAGAGAACAGTCAGTCACCTCCCACTGTGGGAGCTTTTCTGTCCTCTCAATAAAACCTGCTTTCTCATACACACAAAAAAAAGTCAAAAAATGTTCAAAGACTCATTTTTTGATGAATCTAAGAAATAAGGGCTTATTGTGTTTTACCTACATAGAGTTCCCCATACTTGAGCAGTGATGTGATTATGAGCAGAAAATTAGTGAAGTCAATGTGGACACCCTTCGCATTTCTAGTATTTTCTTCTCTTACTATTAATGACCTGGGAACTGAAAGAAAATTGAGAAACAAAGATTTCGAGCGCTTTTCCCAAGGAAATCCCAGTAGGTCTCAGTAATCCTACCAGTCAACCATCAAAGAACACACACTCTTTTTCTGCACGTGAATCTCTTAGAAGGCAAAGCTATAGGAAAAATAAAATCTACTTCCAATTCCCTTACACTCCTGATCAGAAACAGAGGTCTGATCAGGAGTGTAAGGGAATTACATTTGGACAGATGCTTCCCTTAAAAAGCCCTGTCCACAATCCCAGCATACATTAAGATCACACAGCATAGATTGTTCTTTCAACCATGAGGAGAGAGGGGTTGCTGTCTTATATTAACAATGATTCATGGTCCTTATGGGTAAACCTCAGAATTAAAATCATCCACCTTGACAACTTTCTGACATCTACTAGTTGCTCAAAAGATAAAGGCGGGCAGGGGAAATACCAGAAGAAGTTCCTTAACTTAATCTCTTCTCAGATTTCATTCTAGAAAGCATCCAGATACTCTTGTAATTTTCTGTAAGATTTTCTGAAAGAATACACAAGAAAGAGTTCTTTCGCTTTTGGCTTGTATGAATTATCGCAACACTTCCCTGACCACCATTACCAATCACTGCTTCCTCCTCTCAATCTCCTCTTTGCTGATGTCTCGGCTCTTAAAATTTCCTATAGATGAGACCAGGCGCACATATACTAATCCTCATGATAAGGAATGGGCTGTGTTTGCCTTTCTGTACTTCAGTCCTCCTATTAATGTGTCTGAGTACCTTCTGAACTCCATATACTCAAAGCCTCCAAGGCCGTATTCTATAATGTGAAGAAACTTGAAAGATTTGCACCAGTGTGGAACAACTTCACACCTGGAAAATCTAAATTAGGAAAGCATTCCTCAGGAGGGAGGCAAACACCCACTAGGCTCCCTTACTATAATTTACCATCACTAAAGAGCAGCTTCTGGAAGCCTTGAGGAACTGCAGCAACATCTCCAACAAAGACGTCAGTGTCACCAAATCACAGATGATTGGCTTTCTTGCTTATTTCTCTTCTTGAAGTTGCTACAATACTGACTACACATTTGGCTGAAATGGTGATTTCTGAGGGCTGTAAAAGTTATACGAGCCAGGCATAGTGACTCACGCTTGGAATTCCAGCACTTTGGGAGGTGAAGGCAAGAGGATTGCCTGAACTCAGGAATTTGAGACTAGCCTGGGCAACTTGGCAAGACCATGTCTCTAAAACAAATTTTAAAAATTACCCAGGTGTGGTGGTACCTGCCTGTAGTTCAAACTACTTGGAAGGCTAAGGCAGAAGGATCACCAGAGCCCTGCAGGTCAAGGCTATGGTGAGCTGTAATCATGCCACTGGACTCTGGGCAACACAGTGAGACTCTGACTCAAAAAATAAATAAATATTATATGAGTCTCTCTCCTCAGTTTCACTTTCCCAAACACATCTTCTGAGGGAAAAGAACACAGAGCACTCAACTCAAATTGCATTCCAGGACAGGCCTTCCCTTCATCTCATTTCTGCCTTGTCTGCACTGCATTGAGTACTCAAAGGAACCTGCTGTTCGGTCTCTTTATCCAATAAACACTCTCTGGTAGCCCCCAGATTCCAATAAATGAAATGACACAGACAGAACACAGTGTAATGTTGAACTTGAAGTTCGAATCCTTTTTCTTATGGAAAGTATCTAAGAAAGTTGAATAAGTAATTAGATTCTAGTGGGTGGTTTCGTGCTTGTCCATTAGGCCAGAGAAGCTCACCCCTGCAAACAGACTCCATATTGCTGAAGGAACTTTCTTCATTTTTGTTTGTTTGCTTTGTTTTTTCTTCATGGACTCTTTTTTTTAAATTTTATTTTAAAGATGTGGGGTACAATTCAGGGTTAAGTATACAAATGTTCATTATGCAGATACCCTTGTTGATGAGGTGTGCCCCTCCCTCCCCTAGCACTTTCCCTCAACTGCCATTCTTACTCCCCCTTCCCTGGCAGTTTCCCACTACTGCTAATTCCTTTTTTATAGTATTACGATGATAATTGTTCAAGGTCTGCTTATGAATGAGAACATACAGTACTCTGTTCTTTGTTTCTGCAGTAGATCACTGAGTATGATCGACTCTAAATTCATCCAAGTTGCTGCAAAGTCCATATGTTTGTCCTTCTTTATGGCTGCATAATATGCCATTGTGTATATATAAAATATATACCACATTTTTTTATCCAGTCCAGCTTCGATGGGTAGCATGGTTGGTTCCATGTTTTTGCTATTGAGAACAGAGCTGCAGCCAGGCTCGGTGGCTCAGCCTGTAATCCCGCACCTTTGGAAGGCTGAGGTGAGTGGATTGCCTGAGCCCGCGGGTTTGAGACTCGCCTGGGCAACTTGGTGAGACCTCATCTCTACAATAAATTAAAAAGTTAGCCGGGTGTGGTTGGTAGTGCGCGCCTGTAGTTCCAGCTACTTGGAAGGCTGAGGCAGAAGGATCGCCGGAGCCCCGCAGGTCGAGGCTGCAGTGGCCAGGAGCAGCCACTGCACTCCAGTCTGGGTGACAGAGTGAGGCTCCAACTCAAAAAAAAAAAAAGAGAATAGAGCTGCAACAAACATGCGTGTGCAGGTATCTTTTTTGTAGAATGATTTGCATTCCTCTGGGTATATTCCCAGTAGGGGTTTAGCCGGGTCATATGGAAGGTCAATTTCTAGTTCTTTCAGAAATTGCCACACTGTCTCCCAAAGAGGTTGCACTAGTTTGCATTCCCACCAGCAGTGTAGAAGCATTCCTTTTTCTCTGCATCGACAGCATCTGTTGTTTGTTTTGCTAATGATGGCCATTTTTACTGGAGTTAGGTGGTATCTCAATGTGGTTTTGATTTGCATTTCTCTAATGATTAGTGAGTCTTCATTTTTTAATCTGCATTTTACCTTAGCTGGAATCCAGTATTCCCAGCCACCTTCAAGCATCTACACAATTACTAAAGCCTGGTGAAGATCTTTAATGACCAGGATTGTTTAGAACCTGCCCAGAGTGGCGAACCTTATTCAAATTAACTCTGTAGGCACAGATCCCTTGGGAGGAAATCAAATTGCTATTGGCCTCGTCTTTCATCTTGGGAATCCTATGCCTTCTCCAATGATATACCCATCAGTATGCTGGACAGCATATCAAAATTCTGTGCGATGCTTCTTTACAAGTGCAGAAGCAAGTCTCTATCTTCTACTCTGTGGGAGACCACACCACTCCTTTGCTGGATGTTTTGTCCATATGTCCTGACCACTAAAGAACTGAGAATGGGCCAGGCACAGTGGCCCACACCTATAATCCTAGCATCTTGGGAGGCCAAGGCAGGGGAATCACTTGAGGTCAGAAGTTCAACACCAGCCTGGCCAACATACAGAGGCCTCCTCTTGACAAAAAATCAAAAAGTTAACCGGACATGGTGGTGTGTGCCTGTCGTGTCAGCTACTTGGGAGGCTGAAGTGGGAGGATTGCTCGAGCCCAGGAATTCGAAGCTTTGGTGAGCCATGATTGTGCTACCGCACTCCAGCCTGGGTGACAGAGACCCTGACTTAAAAACAACAATAACACCACAAAAGGGAATTAAGAATGCCCATGGAACTCTACATTCAGTGTACATTTCTTTCCCAAAGATCACTGCCCCCCCC
>NW_007048838.1:459189-494815 GCF_000164805.1 Carlito syrichta
CCCCCCCCCCCCGCCCCCCATGTGCTAAGCTCTGTAATCTTGGAATAGGTCCTGGGTTCTTCACAGCCAAGATAAGATTTCTGCTCCTGCTGCTAGAATCAGAATGGGTCATAATAATAGTCCCTGGAGAAACTGAGAGGTAGGATTCTACTTCTAGAAGATGTAAAACCTTTTATCTAAATCACTTGAGGCAACTAAGATAGGCTGCTTGCCACCCACCATAGCAAATAGCAGGCTAGGCCCTCTTCTCTCTGCTGACAGTCCAACTTTACTCTCCAAAGCTCAACAGCAGCTAAAAGAAGCACCCACTGGGATCCATGGAATTGGGGTGGTGTCAGGGTAGTAGTTATCCCTGGCTGCATAACAAATTACCCCCACACTTAGCAGCTTCAAACAACAAACATTTATCTCACAGTTTCCGTGGGTTGAGAATCCAGGCAGAATTAGCTGGGTGCTGGTGGCTCAGGGTCTCTCATGGGCTGCAGTTAAGATGCCAGCCAGATGGGGGAGATCTGACTGGAGGCAGCCTGAACTCCCCAACTCGAACACTGCAAAGGATGGGGGTCAGGCCCTCACTCACAAGACCCTGCACCCAGCAAGTACCAGGTGCTGACTCACCCATGAGCTGTGATTTTCTGGCACCCCATTTAGACACATTTCATGCCATGAATGTGGTTTTTATTTGCTCTGAGTCCCTGGACAAGCTTCTGAAAGACCTTCATGGTAAAATTTCTACCCTGTCTCCCAATGGCTTTTTAAACACTCAATAAATTATTGTATATTAAAAAAAAAAAAAAAAAAGATGCCAGTCAGGGTTGCGGTTATCTCCGGGGTTGATTTAGGTAGGATCTGCTTTCAAACTCACATGCCTGTTACCACGCCTCAGGTCCTCACTGGCTCTTGCCCAGAGATATCAGCTCCTTGCCACAGAGCTGGTTTCCCTCAGAGCAAGCACAGTGAGAGAGCAAGAAGAAGAAAGAGAGGACGCTTAAGATGGAAACCAAATCTTGGAAGGGCCATCCCACTGCTTCTGGTATAACATTCTATTAGAAGCAAATCATTAGGTCCAGCTGACACCCACAGGAAGAGGATCACCCAAGAGGCTGCAGGCCAGGAGCCAGGGATCATTGTGACCCACCTTGGAAGCTGCCTACTACAGGAGGAAAACATCTTTATTTCCCAGAGCTACATTCGAAAGTGTTTAGAAGTTAAATGTTATGATATCTGTAATTTTATTTTATTTTATTTTTTTGAGTTGGAGTCTCTGTCACCCAGACTGGAGTGCAGTGGCCGCTCCCAGCCACTGAAGCCTCGACCTGCTGGGCTCTGGTGATCCTTCTGCCTCAGCCTTCCAAGTAGTTGGAATTACAGGCGCGCTACCAGGTAATTTTTGATTTATTGTAGAGATTAGTTGCCCGGGCGGGTCTTGAACCCGCGGGCTCAGGCAATCCACTCACCTCAGCCTCCCAAGGCGCGGGATTACAGGCTGAGCCACCAAGCCCAGCTGATATCTGTGATTTTAAATACTTCCATACCCCTCCCATAAGATAGAGGGAGCAAATATGACAAAATGTTAACAACCGTTAAAAATCTAGGTGATGCTTATAAAGTTGTTCATTGTACGATTCTACTTTTCTGTGTGCTTAAAGACTGACATGACAAAAAAATCAAAATTATTTGATTTCATTCACTAATAATGAGTCAAGGGGAGGCTGGGCATGGTGGCTCAGGAATTGGAGACCAGCCTGGGCAACATGGCAAGATCCCATCTCTACAAAAAAAATTTGTTTTCCGTTGGCCAGATGTGGTGACACGCACCTATAGTCCCAGCTACTCAGAAGGCTGAGGTAGTGTATCATCTGAGCCCAAGGAGATCGAGGCTGCAGTGAGCTAAGATCGTACCACTGCACTCCAGCCTAGGGTGACAGAGTGAGACCCTGTCTCCAAAAAAGAAAAAAAAAATGGGTCAAGGGAAAAAAGGAAAAAAAGTATATCAACTATGCTAAATCTTAAATGATAATATCTGGCAGACATCCTCCAATGTGTAAATGAACAATGCCAAATAACTCTTATCTGACAGGTGAATGAACCCAGATACTTAGAGCTTATTTGGTACCTAGATGCCCTGACAGTCTTATCTGAATGGTTCTCTTGTGATTTAGTCTAGACTGTAAATTCAGTGAAGACAAAACTCACACTAGACAATGAGTTCTACGTGAATAGTAGGACAGTATCCCCAGTACCCAGTCCAGCGCCCAATACACTGTAAGTGCCCAGTAAATATATTTATTGTTTAGTAAATGGCAACTATTTTATAATACCTTGCCCTTTAAATCTTTTAGATCAAACTGATTTCTTCCAATAACTGATGGCATGGAAACCCAGGGTCTAGAACTCAGGCTCAACCAAGGACATGTATAGGTGGTTGAGCTCACAGTCCATGAAGAACTGTTTTATTTTGGCCTGCCCCCTACTGCTTTAGTGCACTGTACCAGGGAAGCAAGATGACCTTCTCACCAGGCAGCATGAACATCTGACCCTTAAGTTCTCATAAGAGAATGTCCCAGGTGAGACCACTAGGTGTCTAATTCAATAAGCCCTTTGGAGGTCACCAAAAATTTAAATACAAAATAGATCATTCAAGACTTGGCAAAGCTTGCCCTCCCTCCCCTAAAAAATAACTTGTATTAGAAGGTAGGTCTAAGAGAGGGTCTTGTGCTGTGGTTGTAAAAAGGGTAAGTTATCAAAATCCCTAGGCTAAGCTTTATCCCATACTAAATTTGACCAGAAAAAAGATTAGAAACTATATTAAAATAGGTCCCCAAAGTAATGCCTTCAACATTTAGTCCTGAGATTTAGTAAGAAAATTTTTTACAAATGTTTATATTCAAAAACACTGTTTGTAAGGAAATCTACTATCCTTTTGTATAATATTTATGGAAGAATCGCATCCCAGAACTCAGAACCAAGAAAAACTTTGTCCCAACTGAAGAACCTGTGCTTTTTTTCTTAGAAAACACACAAATCGGCCCTACATGTTTCCCTTCTGATCTTGGTTGCCAAGAGTTCAAAGTTAAATTGTACCCAACCCCAGAAATAAGCTCATAAGAATATAATTTTTGTTTTCTAATTGGTTTCTGAAACACTGTATTATTGTTGAATATATTATAGTGCCCTGTCGTATATGTATTACAACATTCTGGATTGCCTCAACTTCCTTTGGGAAGTTAGTATTCATTCAGCAAATACTTATTGAGTGCCTACTGTTTACTAGAACTTCTGCTTGGGGCCAGGGTTAGAGGGATGCCAGTCATCCAATTCCTTCAAGATGATGATGTCCACAGGTAAGTTGATAGACAGTAGACAAGGGGAGGAGTGCAGGAGGAGCCCAGGCAATAATACAGCCCTTCCTCGATGGAAGTATACTCATAATGAAACAGCATGGAAGAGAAGCACCGCTGTGGGGAGGTTAGGGAGAACCTTAAGAAAGTTTCGAAGTGGAAATAAATCTTGAGAACCTGCCAAGTCAGGCAAGGCATCAAAACTGACGAGTTCAAAAACTGTTTTGAGCAGTGGAAAAAGCATCTCAACAGGTGTAGTCCATCAAACAGAGAGTACTTTGAAGGTGAAAAAGTTTAAAATGTAAGAATACACAATTTTTTATAAATAAATTCCATTTTTTTCTGAGTCCCCCCTTTATATTATATATATTGTATTATAACATGTGTATAATGTATATTATGAATATTATTGAGGGTGGGTATTATACTTTATTACATTGCATTACTATTTGCACAAGCACATTGTAAGTGCTTCATGAGTGTCGGCTCTTATCAATATTATTTTGATTATATGCAAGACACAGCACTGGTTGCTTGGAATATAGTGACACACAGAACAGAAAAGGTCACTGATCTCATGGAGTTTACATCACATGAAGAGATGATAAACAAATCAATCAATAAGAAAGCACTAGCCAGTGATAAGTGCTATGTAGAGAATTAAAGTAAGGTAATGTGGCAAAGAGTGATCCACAGCTATACTAGACTGGGTGATCAGGGAAGGCCTCTCTGTGGAGGTGACATTTATATAGACATGACCGTCACGATGGATCTAAAAAGGCAAAGATCTGGAGAAGAGACTTCCAGGCAGGAGAAACAGCTATGTCCAAAGGTCAGAATAAGCTTGGTGTGTTTATGAAGCAGAAACACCACTGTGGTTGGCAATGAGTGGCAAGGGCCGAGGGTTAAAAAATGAGACTGGGCCGGGTCCAGGCAGTACAGGGCTTTGAAAGCCAAATGGAGACAATGCAGAAGGAGCATACTAGAATGACTTCCTGGCAGCTCCATGGAAAGAGCGAGGTCACCCGGGGCTGGGGCTCAGCACTGTGAGCTGTTGGACAATATGTCCACACAAGCACTGCAGGGTCTACGTTAGGGTGGAGACTGCCACAAAAACGAAGGCCTACATCAGAATGTCCATTCAAGAGACCTTTACAATTCCATGTGAGTCTGAGGAAACATCTGTCTGAAACATCAGAGACAAAACTATGAAACAGAAAAAGATCAAATCACATTTTTAAGACCACCTCAAGATTCAGTAGAAAAATGGACAAAGCCTGCAACCCCACCACTTTGGGAGGCCGAGTCGAGAGGATCGCTTGAGGCCAGGAGTTCAAGATCAACCTGGGCAACATAGAGAGACCCTGTCTCTACAAAAAAAATTTTTAAATAGTCAGGCTTAGTGGCACACACCTATAGTGCTGGCTATTCAAAAGGCTGAGCCCAAGAGTTGAAGGCTGCAGTGAGCTATGATCATGCCACTGCAGTCCAGCCTAGGCAACAAAGCAGAGATCCTCTCTCAAAAATGTTGTTTAGGCCAGGTATGGTGGCTCATGCCTATAATTCCAGCAATTTGGAAGGCAGAGGTGAGAAGATTGCCTGAGCCCATGGGTTCGAGACCAGCCCGGGCAACTTGGTGAGATCTCATCTCTACAATAAATCAAAAAATTAGCCAGGCATGGTGGCGCACGTCTGTAGTTCCAGCTACTTGGCAGGCTGAGGTGGAAGGACTGCCTGAACCCAGTAGGTCGAAGCTGTGGTAGCTGTGAGTGTGCCACTGCACTCCAATCTGTGCAACAGAGTTAGATTCCAACTCAAAAAAAAAAAATGAATTTTTTTAATGTACAAAAGATCGGGACAAATCATTAAAAAAACATAATTAGGAAAACCCAAGATGAAAAATGTTTATTCTTATAAGTGATTAAAGCATCAGAAAATAGAGAAAATTTAAGATGCCAGATCACAGCAAATAAATAAATAAATAAAAGTGTTTTAGCAACAAGACTATGTATCCTATGACAATACCTAGAAACAGACCTAGGCATTCTTTCACCCAGTGATTTCATCCACCAATTTTACTCCTATGAGCTTGTCTCAAGGAAATAATTCCTCAGAAGTAATGTGCAAATTTATTGAAGAATTACCTATAATACAAAACAAGGGACTAACTTTAAAGAAATTAATACCGATACTTTCCAACACAATGAAATATTAAGAGTCTATTCAAGGAGATCATTTTTTAAAATATGTCAGTACAAAACTGTATGTTTTGTTTTCAAAAAATTAACAGAACACAAAGAGATGTGTACATCAAAATTGGAATTTCATAAAAAATATGCATTTGGAAGGTATAGGGAAATATGAAATAGTTACTGAGTTAGGTGATAGAATAATGGACAATAGCTAAATATTTTTCCCATTTTTAAAATGTTGGTTTATCATACAAATTGAATACTTTTTTTTTTTTTGAGTTGGAGTCTCACTCTGCCACCCAGGCTGGAGTGCAGTGGCATGCTCATAACTACTGCTGCCTCGACCTGCTGGCCTCCGGTGAGCCTTCCGCCTCAGCCTTCAAGTAGCTGGAGCTACAGGTACATGCTACCATGCCTGACTAATTTTTTTATTTATTGTAGAGATGAGGTCTCACCATGGTGCCCAGGCCTGGGCAATCCTCTCATTTCGGCCTCCCAAAGTGCTGGGATTATAGGCATGAGTCACTATGCCCGGTGAATAATTTAAATAAACAAAAATGTCTTGTTAGGTTGACCAAGGAGCAAACAACTGACTTAATGTATTACCAGGTCATCACTTACCTATAATTCCTTCCAGAACGATAGCTACGTAAATTAGTGCAACAGAACACAAATGGGGAGTGTTTCCTACCCAGCAACTTGAGAGTACAGCTGGAGGGGGTGCACTGAGCTTTCTTATTCTCTATTTATCTCTAACACATCAACCTAAAGGATGTATACTGCCAACGACTTTTTAAAGCCTATTATCGACCTGGTGCTATCTTGTGAGGTTTTTGTTTTTGTTTTTTTTTAGGTAGGAAATCAGGATTTATTGAGAGGACAGAAAAAGCTCCCAGAGTGGGAGGGGACCTGAGGTGTCGGCCAAGTTTTTTTTTTTTAATTGTAATTGTTCAGGAATTAGAACACTGAAATTTAAACACAAAGTCACTTTTCTCAGAGGAAGAAAAAGCTAAAATGTACCCAGGATGAAGCAGAGACCCAGCACAGCCTGTTAGAATTATGTCAACCCATTTGTGTCACTAAATAAGCCACAAAGGTTTCTAGGAACTCAGTATTTTTTAGTATTTATTTTTACTCTGCTGAAAGTCATTTTTTTCACAAATAATCAACATATTTTTACCAATTCAGATAGTAAAAAGAAAAACAGAAAAGAAGTGAATCACCATTCGGGTTTCAACTGTGTGGGCCCATAAGAATGCCAACACCGGTGGGGCCTGGTCCCACAGTCTTGGCTATTGTGGGACCAGGATACCAGGCCCTCAGGCTATCCATTCCTCTGGACATCTGGAATGAAGAGGGTGAGTCGAAAGAGAAGTGAGTGCTTTCTGAGCACATGACCTAATGGTCCTCTCCATTAGAAAACAGCAAGCAATTTAGGGTTATTGAATAATATGTGAAGACCTTTCAGAACAAATCACTTTCACTTCATAGGTGAGCAGAGGACTCTGACATGAACTTGGAAAAGGTTTAGGGACTGGAATCCAATCAATACAGGTAAAAATAGAATTCATGGTTTCAGGTCAAATTATGATTATTTTTGCATGCAACCTTAACAAACCACCAACGCAAGCACACAGAAGTTCTACCAGAGCAGAAGGAATGCACGGTCACCAGCTGAATGCCCCAGAAGTCATTCCCCAGCTGCTCTGAACCTCATCAGCTTTGTCATCTGTGCAATAACTAGCTCTCAGACTAGAATATCTTCAAGGTGCTATTAAGAATGGTGTAAAAAAAATAGACCCGCATTAAAAAAAAAATCTGCATGAAAAGAAAGAAGGGCTGGGCTATGTACCACGCAGACAGATCCAGCGAGGATAACCTTCTTCACAAAACTGTAAAGTAGTCCCAGTTTGTTCTCAGTTTTACCACCTCCTTTATAAAAGACTACAACATTTGTCCTTTAGTTACTGCCCAAATGAAGGCACCGTATCCTCATATGGATTCTTCCATAGCTCCTTACCTGGCCCTTCCTTCCTTCACCCCTACCCTGTAATGGATTACTGACATATTTCAATCACCCTGCTAAGTTTTAAAAATACCTTTCCAGGCCAGGTGCAGTAGATCACACCTGTAATCCCAGCACTTTGGGAGGCCAAGGAAGGAGGACTGCTTGAGCCTAGGAGTTCAAAATCAGCCTGGGCAACATAGAGAGACCCCATCTCTGCAAAAAACAAAAAAATTAGCTGGGCATGGTGGCCTGTGCCTGTGGCCCAGCTACTCAGGAGGCTGAGGTGAAAGGATCATCTAAGTCCAAGAGGTTGAGGCTGCAGTGAGCCATGATTGTGCCATTGTATTCCAGTCTGGGTGACAGAATGAGATTCTTCTGACTTAAGAGAAAAAAAAACCTTTCCCTGACCACTCTCCCAAAGACTGAATCATCTGGCCCAGCATGTTGCAGCTGTGTTTAAAAGAACCATCCCCTATCCTTCCTGGGTGATTCTAATGAGCAGTAAGAACTGAGAGCTGTTCAAGACAGACCTCTGTAGTTTGGAGAACACCTAGAACCTGCCTTAGGAAATTCCGCTTTGAGGATCCAGAACATTCCTTTTAGTGTCTATTATGTCTTTCTCTTTTCTGTGGGTTTTCTCTTTCTGTTAATAGCTAGACAGGCATAATTACTTCTATGTCTTCATTCTCCTTGGATCTCTGCTCACAGTTACTCAGCATATGCTAAATGTGCTGAAATATGTAGATATAACCTACTGTGTTTTCATCCTTTTCCACTGCTTCTGAAGACTTTCCCCCATCACTTTCACTTGGAGGTACAGTGTGTCACTGCTGTGTTCCAAGCAAGCAGCTTCCAGTCGAGGCCAGAAGGCCATTAGTAGAGATGACCCAGCATCTCTCTGAGGTGCCGGTGATGATCTAGTTTAACAGAGTAGGAAGAGCAGATATTAAAATGGCCTATTCCCAAGCTTTCTTAAAAACAAAACCTACTTTGCTATTGTCCAAATCAAAAGCAGCTGAGAAGAAACACTTTAAAAGAAGTAGAAGATTCGTTGTTCAAAACATAGATTTAATAGCAAGGGATATAGAGTACTGCTGTAAACACAGATCATTCAAAGCCCCAAGCCCTTAGCAGGCGTGAGTAGTAGCCAAAACATAAATCACAACCCAAGAGAGCAAACAGAATGCGAGTCAACGGACCTCCATGTTGGCCTCTGCCTTGTTTTATGACTTGGAAAAATGACTCTTTTCTCTAGAGAATAAACTTCAAATCATGAAAGCATTTGGACTGGAAAGACCCCAGAGACCATTTCTAAACATCTCAGAGTGATCATTTCTGAGTTTTAGCTTTATAAACGTTCTTCCAAATGTGGCCAGTGCCTTGAAATAACTTCTCTGCGTGTTAGAAAGTCCCCTTGAACCATTATGACCTGAGTCCTATTAGCTTCAACCCCTGCCCTCTGCTTTTTGACTTTCCTCTTTGTTTCTGACAACTATGGATTCTCTGCACTTGTTTCAAGCTCAGTTCTTCATTGGCTATTTCACTGGTTAGGTAAGGGTGAATATATTTAATTTTTATAGACTCGGGAGTACATGTGCAGGTTTATTACATGGATATATTGCGTAGTAGTGGGATTTGGGCTTCTAGTGTACCCATCACCTGAATAATGAACATTATACCTAACAGGAAATTTTTCAATCCCCGTCCCCCTCCTACACTCCCCCCTTCTGGAGTCCCCAGTGTCAATTATTTCACTCTGTATGTCTATGTCTATCCGTTGTTTAGCTCCCACTTATAAGTGAGAGCACGTGGTATTTGATTTTCTGTTTCTGAGTTATTTTACTTAGGATAATGGCCTCCAGCTCCCTTCACATAAAAAGACCCTTCTTCAGCTCTCATGCTGGTGGTCATCCAACCTCACTGGGAGGACAGCTGCTTAGGATATATCAGAAGACAAGGACTCCCCATTCTGGACAGCTCTATCTTCAAGTTCCACCTACTCTGAGTTGCAAGCTGCTGTCATTTCCCCAAATACACACCTCACCTTCCTCTTTGTCCTCTTCTCCTTGCCCCTAGCATGCCTGTCATCTGCAAAAATACCTAAGTCACTACCCACTTTTAAATATTTGAAAAAAGTCAGTCTAGGATGCTTCTAGCCTCTCTTCTGTAGACTATCCATGTCCAAGCCTCACATTGCTCACAAGAAACTTTTTGGGCACTAGCCACCTCCCTAACCAGCCTCCTCTGGATACACACTAGTCTGGCCATTTTTCTTTTAACAAATAGATTCCCCAAACTGATCATTACACTCTTTTGTTCAACAAACATTTGTCGGATTCCTAATGTGTCCCAGGCACTTGGTCAGGCCCTAGGGGCAGAGGATAAATCCACCAGGTCCAGCACAGAGTCCAGAAGAGGTAAAAAGTAAGCACCAGCCGTCTGGGAGCATAGAACAGGTTTACCAGACACACTCTGGGAGAAAGTTCCAGAAGGTTCCTTGAAGAAACAACTTTTATGCTCTGTTTATACAGCCTGAGTTTTTAACAGCTCTTTGGGCAGCCCACCATACTGGTGACATATTGAGATTAAAATCAACTACACTCCCTAAGTCCTTTTTCACATCTTTCCTACCCTATATTCGCACCATTTGGTTTTTGGACCTAATAGAATCTGACATCTATCCCTATTAGATTTCCTCTTATTAAGGTTGAAATTTTTGATTCTTGATTCTCCCATCGAGTTTTTTAGCTATCCTTCACCTAGTGTCATTAAAAAACCATCAAGAATGCCTTAAAGTTGTCAACAGGTCATTGAAAAGAGTATTGAACATGATAAAGTCAAGAGCAGAGTCCCTAGAGAGCTCTCTTCAGGTGGTATTAATCCAATCATTGGCACTGTGAGGATGCAGTTGCCAGCCAGCCATGAATCCACCTCAATCCAGACCCGGGATTTTCTACCTTTCTCCTTTGATAGAGGAATCCTTCTGTTAAACAAAATCCAACCGATTTACAAAATATAAACAGATGAAAAAGGAGCTGCTTTAGGTGAAGCCAAGATGGGTGAGTCTAACCTGCTAGGGTTCCCTCTCCTCCTCAGTGCTCCCCAGAGCACTACTCAAGTGGAACCATATGCATCCCTGAAGCCACCTTAGAAAACAGCCAACCTGCCCACAATAATATCACCCGAGATAGTATCCAATCATTTGAAAAAAAATCAAGAGCTAATCTATCCAGTTAGTAAGTCCAGTAAGTCAAGAAGACATAGTAGTTACTTTTTGGTTATGATTAATTAACAATGAACCAATGATCATCATTCATGAAAACCAACCATCTATTTAATCATTCATTCTAGGATTTTATTTCATTATCCAAATCTACTTAGAAAAAGAAAAAATTTCCTACCTCTATCTTCTGACATTTGTCCTATTTTCCCCATTTCTGAAAGAATACAAACAGGAGTTCCAAGATCATATGGAAAATTGTTCACATCCTAGGACATTGCTTGTTTGGGCCTAGAAACTTGAGCACAACTATAGCAGAAGTTTCTTGAGGCTGCCCAGAAACCATTCTTACTCTTCTGTTTCCCAAGAGGCTGGCATAGCACTTGGTGCATAACAGATACATTAATGTTCAAGCAATTAATTGACTTGTTAGCCTGTCAGTTGTTTAAAAATATTAAAGTGTTTCCTTGCAACCCTCTCACCTAGTCTGGATTTCAATTCAACTTACCTATATGGAAGCAAATAATAAGTTGAGGGTTTCAACTTTTCACCAGTAGTCACTTGACTTTGCATTCATTAAAAAACAAACTTTACCAGCTACTTGGAAGGCTGAGGCGGAAGGATCACTGGAGCCCAGCAGGTTGAGGCTGCGGTGGCCGGGAGCAGCCACTGCACTCCAGTCTGGGTGACAAGAGTGAGACTCCAACTCAAAAAAAAAAAAAAAACTTTAGCTGTCCCAAACTGTCTTACAAACCGCAGTCTGCTGGACTCCAGCCTAGTGACACTATTGCTCCCTGCTCAGCTCTTTTACGCATTCCCTGCAGTGATGATCATTTCTGCAGGTACACCTGTGACCAGAAAGGACTGATGAAATGGTATCACTCTTTCTAGAGAGACAGGCTGATTATTCACAAACTGCAAAGAAACATCGGAAGGCACAGTAATTTATATGTGCGGTGCAACTGTTAAACTTTCAGACCCCACAGCCGGAAGAAGGAAACGCTGACAATATAAGGGAAGATGTTTTAGTTCTTAATACTGAATGTTTGTGGTAATCTTCTAAGGAAAAAAAATCCTAAAGGGTGAATTATTTAATAAGTAAACATTCAAAATTTTATCTTTTGAAACTATCAAACTCAACTCCAGAAAGCATGTGCTAATTTTTACTCCTACCATGTTAGTGCCTCTTCCATACTCCATGCCGATACTTCATACTATTAAAAAACAAACAAAAAAATAAAACTTTGCCAATTTGACAGAGTAGTGCTTCATCTTTTAAAATTGTATTTCTCTGATAATTAACAAAGTTGAACATTTTTTCATGTATTTATTCATCATTTGTATCGTTCTGTAAATTACCTTTTTATACGTCTTTTGGCCAATTTCTCCCATCAGGCATTCACTTTTCTTTTCTTTCTTTTTTTTTTTTTTTTTTTGAGTTGGAATCTCACTCTGTCACCCAGACTGGAGTGCAATGGCCGCTCCCGGCCACCGTAGCCTCGCCTGCTGGGCTCTGGTGATCCTTCCGCCTCAGCCTTCCGAGAAGCTGGAATTACAGGCATGCGCCACCACGCCCGGCTGATTTTTTTGATTTATTGTAGAGATGAGGTCTCGCTGCCCAGGTGGGTCTCAAACCCGTGGGCTCAGGCAATCCATTCACCTCAGCACTTTTCTTATTGATTTCTAGAAGCTCTTGATATATGAAGCAATATTAATTCTTTTGTCACAAGTTGCAAACATTTTCTAGCTTACCACTTCACTTTTAACTTTATTCATGGTGATTCTGAGACACAAGAGGTTTGTTTTCTTTTTTCCTCATGAAACCAAGCAATTTAACTTTTCTTATATTGTTTATCCCTATGATGCCACGTTTAGAAAAACTTTTCCACACTCAAGATTCTCTAAGTTTCCCATATTTTATCCTGGAAACTCTATGGTGTTGTTTCATGTCTAAATGCTTGATACTTTTGGAATTTATTCAGGCGTATGGCTTGAAGTTAGAATTGTACTTGTCTTGTTCCAAATGGCTAGCCAGCTGTCCCAACACCATTTATACAAAATGAATCTGTCTTTTTTCCACTGATGAGTAATTAGGTTGCCTTCATCACAGGCTGTGTCTCTACTCATGTGTCTCTCTTGTGGGGATCTCAAATTCAGCATATTCACTTCTGAAATTCATGACCTTCCTCTCTTTTCCAGTGCTCCCCATGAATGGCTACTTTGTCCCCGAAGTTTCTATGTCCAGGACTCGGTTACTCCTCACCCCGCCCTCTCCATCAGCCCAACCCCCCCACACACACAACAAATCACTATATTTTGTCAGTTCTGCCTCTAAGTTATAGCTTAAATCTGTTTCTTTCTGCCCACCTCTACCACCCTGGCTGTAGACCAAACACCAGCTTATCTTTCCTGGACAGTCACAGCCTCCTCCCTGGGTCACAAAATTTATTCTCGGCTCCCCCAGCACATAAAATGTAAATAGGGCCATGCCACCTCCCATCATTACACCTCTGATGGTTTCCACTGCTCTTAGAAAAAGACTCAAATTATTTATGTGACACCTAGGCCTCTATGATCTCAATCCCTACCACTTCTGCCGCATGCCAGTTGTCAGCCACACTGGCCACTTTTTCATTCCCTTGAAAGCTTCCAGCACTTTTCATCTCAGGCCCTCTGCATATGATGCTCCTTCCTTAGCCCATGCTATTCTATTCACTGTCCCATCCCTGTTTCTGCATTGACCCTGATGCCTGCCTTTTGGGCTTATCTTTCAGACCCCAGCTTAAATGTCACCTCCTCAAAGAAACTTCTGGGTGGAGCAAATGGCTCTTGCCTGTGATCCTAGCACTTTGGAAGGCTGAGGCAGAAGAATTGCTTGAGTCCAAGAACAGCCTAGGCATCATAACAAGACCCCATCTCTATCAAAATTTTTTTAAAAATTAGCTGGGCAAGGTGGCATGTGCCTGTAGTGCCAGCTACGCAGGAGACTGAGGCAGTAGGATCTCCTGAGCTCAGGAGGTCAAGGCTGCAATGAGCCATAATTGTGCCACTGCACTACAGCTTTAGCAATAGAGTGAGACCCTGACTTGAAGGGAGGGAGGGAGGGAAGACTGATTCCAGAACTACCCCCCCGCCCCCGCCACGTTCATTTAACCAGAAAAATACCTTTGTTACACCTTGCACTTCTCTACCGTGGCACTCCTCACAAGTGCTTCAACTATATAAATGTTTACCCACAAGTTCTCTCTCAAGTGGCAGCTCTGGTAGCTCAGGGCTGTGCCCAGCTGTTTACCACCAACTCTTTTTTTTTTGAGTCAGAGTCTTGCTCTGTTGCCCAGACAGGAGTGCAGTGGCATGCTCACAGACACCGCAGCCTCTACTTGCTGGGCTCAGGCGATCCTTCCACCTTAGACTTCCAAGTAGCTGGAACTACATGTACACACCACCATGCCCGGCCAATTAATTTTTTTCTTTAATTGTACAGACAAGGTCTTGCCATGTTGCCCAGGCTGGTCTTGAACCTCTGAGCTCAGGTAATCCTCTCGCCTCTGCCTCCCAAAGAACTGGGATTTAGGCGTGAGCCACCACACCTGGCTCAACACCAACTCTTAAGCCCCTCTCAAAGCACACTGTTCAATATATGTGTGTTTGACCATACAGTCCTAAACCAAAGGACTCACCCTTTGGTCTGAATTCTAATCTTGCAAGTATCCTCTCCTCCTAGGGTCTCTAATCTTGGGAAAGTAGCTGAAAAGAACATTCTGTGATAGGAAATTACAGTGTCCACTTAGAAAGCCTGTTACTATTTCTGACCCTGCCCATTAAATACATTCACAAATTTACATTTTTTGCTCCAAAAGCACTCCCAGATCCACAGATTCTAGAGTCCATGTTTGGCTATCGGCTAAATGTGTCCTGGCATTCAATCATTATTGTTTTTCACTCAATCAACAGATTGCTATTGATCATCACCAGTGCACAGCTGAGCCTCATCACTAAAGTCATATTTGTATTATTCTCCCTCTATATGATTATATCTCCAAAACCAACTCTATCTACCAATTACTCAGCTACTTTTGCCATGAGATAACTGCTGAGTTGCCAACCAGTGTCTATAAAAGTCCGATGAAAAGGAAAGCAACATTAGACTTCAGTAGCCTGTGTGCTGCCTCCGTATCAGATAAACACACGGCTTCTTTTATTTTTATTTTTTTATTTTTTGAGTCAGAGTCTCACTCTATCACCCAGACAGGAGTACAGTGGTATGATCATGGCTCACAACAGCCTCGATCTCCTGGGCTCATGTGATCCTTCCGCCTCAGCCTCCTGAGTAGCTAGGACCACAGGTATGCACCACCGCATTCGGTTAATTTTTTATTTTTATTTTTGTAGAGGTGAGGACTTGCTATATTGCCCAGGCTTGTCTCAAATTCCTGGGCTCAAGCAATCCTCCCACCTCAGCCTCCCAGAGTGCTGGGATTATAAGTGTGAGCCACCACACCTGGCCAGCACACCATTTCTGTGTCCCCAGCCACCTGGCAGCCTGTTTTCCTTCCCAGAGCCTTAAGGGTCAGTTGAGACCAAGAGAAGAAACTCAGGCCATTTCAACATCTCCTGCCGCCACCCACCCACAAGGGGTCGCCACTTCAACATCCCTTAATAACTCTTAGCTCTGGTAAATTTTGTGAAAGCTGCTTTCCAGAAGTATCAAAATGCAATCTCATGCTGTGACTGGGAGAAGTTTGATAAGCATAAGACAAGGTATACAAAACCACAGAAGGGGGTTGGCAACAGCTCAAGGCACACTCCCCAAAGAGCAGCAACCCTACCTGTGTTGCTATCACCTTCCCCTCCCCAATCTACAAGTATTTCCGACAAGAGCTCAGCCTTCTCCTTGGGAATCTGAGCCCCCAAGACCAGCTCTCTTGTCTTGGCCTGCCAGAGGTGTAATGGTATCTGTAATGTGGCATCTTGCCTTTCCAAGATTTTTGGCCTAGATATCGTAGCATAATTGCACCCATATTCTCTTTACCTTACCTTCATCACACGCCTCTTTCTGAGTTTCCTTGACTCTGCCATGGTCCATCAACTTCCTGAAGGGCATTAACATTGCTTCACAGTGAGGCTTCCCCATCGTTGGGGGCAGAACCTCAAAGGCATTTCTGGCTAAAAGTAGGCTAGAGCTTGTCTATTACTAATCACAAAAGCTTAACCATGTTGCCCTTGGAGAATATTTTAATCTTCTATACATTATTTAACTCTAAACTAAGTGATCACCCAATAAGTGCATACTTGAAAAACAAAGTTGCTTGATGGTTTTATTCTGCAGCAACACACAATCATTCTGAAAAAAGGATTCCACACTGTCATTACACAGGCTTAGGAAAGTGGCACAAAGCAGCAAACATTTGTCACTGCCTTTGAAAGGAAGCATGGCTTTATAACTCCTTACTCTATTAAATAGTCAAGATCACCAGGCAAAGTGGCTCACGCCTGTAATCCTGGCACTTTGGGAGGCAGAGGCGAGAGAATTACCTGCACCCAGGGGTTTGAGACCAGTCTGGGCAAACTGGAGAGACCTCATCTCTACAAGGAAATAAAAAAACTAGCTGGGCGTGGTGGTGTGTACCTATAGTTCCAGCTACTTGAAAGGCTGAGGTGGAAGGATCGCCTAAGCCCAGAGGCTGTGGTGGCCGTGAGCATGCACTCCAATCAAAAAAGAATAACAATAATCAAGCTCACACTGATGTTTATTAAAATAATTAACAAATTTGGTTTGTACAGATATGTTGACCCAAGGTCAACAAGGACTCTGAAAAATAAAGACTTCCTGAGCCATTTTCTGACTCAATAAAATGCTTCAGACTAGCAAAAACACACACACACATACACACAATGTAGAAGAAAAGTACGTTACATTTTATTAGCCAAGTGAAGTTTGCTGGAAATCACTTGACTCTTTAAGGAACAGACCCTAAAAAGAAATCATTTCTCCTCAAATACTTACGCTTTCTCACCTAAAGGTAGGCAGCATGGTTCCTGAGGAAGGCTGAAAGTTCCACTCGCAAAGCTCAGAATCTCTAAATGAATGGTAACCTCCACATTTAGTTCCATGCTAAACTTTCACTTAAAAATTACTTTGGGGCTACCCTCACTCAGGTCTCCTCCTACTGCGGGAGATTTCCTGTCTTATTAACAAACTCCTATTTTCCAAAAAAAATTACTTTGGCTAAGTGAGCACTGAACAGAAGTCACATGAGCTCAAAGGAGGGATCTGCAGTCACTGGCACTGCTGGAGGTGGGGGAGGCACGTGACAACACAAATGGGACCTGGTTCAACTACCAGGTACCAGGGCCAGCGGGAAGCCCAGACTTCCCCTGCATGCAGCCTACTTATATAGTTAGTCCTCACTTGTACCCCACACGTCTATCATACAATAAAATGAAGAATTGCTTTGGTGACTACATTTTAACATACCAGTTGACATTCTGGCAACTTTAGAAAAATGTTCTAAAGAGGTCATCCTGACATAATATAACTTCTTCACTTCAAAGCACAATTCATAAGAAACTTCAGAGAGCAGTCAGGTCAGAAAATGGCAGGGGTCTTGATTCCTGGTTCCACTTATTGGTTGTGTCACTGTTGGCAAGTCACTCTCCATTTCCTTATCTATCAAGTGGACGGTGTTACTTTGACTTTGTACTGGATTCCATCTTCTGTTTTTACTTTAATCTCATATCCCATGGCTGAGGATCTCTGTGCTAACATGGGACACCACTATATCATTCTTAGTTTAATTCTGTCTTATTTTCCATTCACTATGAGAGCCTATCTGTAGACTCCAGATTAATAATAGAACAGAAATATTAAAAAGGTAAAAGGCAAAGTAAGTTTTGCCTGATGAGTCTTTTATCAGTCTTCCTGGCACCAAGTGTGATACCAAGTACATAGACTCTCAATAGAAGAAAATAGAAGAGATGGAAAAAATGTATGTATACAAATATATATATACATACACATGATTTAAAATTACACATAAAAATATTGTTGGAAAAATATACACCAAAATGGTAACTTCTGCTAGCAACAGGTTATAAGATTACAGTGACAAGGAGTGAGGGGAGGGGGTATATATGGGGAAAATATACTTTAAAAAAAGGATTACAGACTACAGTGATTTATTTTCCTTCTCTGTATTTTTCTGAGTCTTTCCAAATTTCTACCACCAATTAAGAATCTTTAAAATCATAATAAAAGTTTTTGTTGCAAAGACACTTTGTTCCCAGAAAACAATGTTTCTGAATGAAGTTGTGTTACATACAAAAATCTGTGACAACAACGGCAACTCATATTTATTTAGCACTTCTTATGTGGCAGGCCTGTAAAGTACTTTACAGAAATTATCTCATTTAATCCTCACACTCTGTGATGAAGGTATTGTTTCAACCCCCCATTTTGCAGATGAAAGAACAAGTTATTCATGTAAAATCACAGGCTGGTAAGTGGTGCAGCCCAGGGGATCCAACTCCAGGACTCCCACACCAATGTGCCAGCCACGAGGCTCCCTATCTCCATCCACACTGCTTCCCAAAAGACTAACCTTTTTGTTCTTGATTTTCGTGTTGCTCACACTCTTCATTGACTCTCATTCCTTTTGGAAGGGGTTCAGAGATAGACAATGTGTGTGTTTCTGGCATGTGGTGAAAAGCAGGCAACCACTGCATGTAGTTCTCTGCTTTAAACACACCCAACTACCCCAAGGGGGACATAAGGACATGTGGGATTAAATAGGGACTAGCACAGAACACCAGGTCAAACTCTCACAGCACCGTGAGCCTCTCCTTCCTGACAATGGTCACAGCTGTATTCGACATTTGCCTGATATTTGACTGACAAGCTGACCACTATTCTGAGCACTCTGTTTGTATTACTTTTCTTCTCATCATTATCATTCCAGGCCCAGAAAAGTTTTCCAACTTGCCCAAGGTCTTAAAGTTTGGGTTTGACTATGGTCCCACTCTCGGATCAACAAATAAACAATTAATGAAGGTACACCTCTCTATTTTCTAAAAAACATTCTATCTCTTATTAGGATTGTTTCATTTCATTTCTGTCGTCCTGAAATTTTCTCATAAATCTTATTTCTAGTATTTTTAGTTTTTATTGCCATTATGAATGAGATTTTAAAAATTATATTTGCTAACTGGTTATTTGGGATACCCAAGAAAACTGTAGTTGTTTACAAGTTAACCCTGTATCCTTTATAATCTTACTGCTCTCTCTCACTAACTGTAATAACTTCAGTTGATTCCTCATTATTTGCACTACATAATCTCTTAATTTCTATAGGTAATAATTTTATCTCCTCCTTTCTAAAATAAAGATATCTTTTTTTCATTGTACAACTACATTGTCAGAACCCTCCCAAAATGACATTAAATAACAGTGATAGCAAGTATCTTTGTTTTGTATTTTATTTCACTGGGGATGCCCCCAGTGACTCCACATTAAGTATGACACTGGTTGTGGGCTCTATACCTCTCACAGAACTAGTTTTTGAGTTCTATTTTACTGAGCGTTACCAGGAATGGATCCTGAATTTCATCATCAAATGCTTTCCTTATACTGAGATAATTATGACTTTCCTTGAAGAACAGAGTACCATGTGTTCTCACTCATAAGCAGACCCTGAGCAATTACCATAATACTATAAGAAAGGGATTGGCAGTAGCGGGATACTACCGGGGTGGGGGGAGGGGACACAACATCAATAAAGGTCCCTGATCTCAAATCAGGCACAGTGGGGACCAAAGGGAGGCCCAAACTTTACCTGTATGATGACCACTTGTATACCTAATCCTGAATTGTACTCCACATCTTTAAAATAAAAATAAATTATGACTTTCCTCTTTAGCTACTCACCATAACTATTACCAATATATTTTATATCAAAAAAATATATATATATTTTATATCATAAAACCGTATTTTCTATTCAAATCCCACTTGGTTTGGCTATACGAGTTTTTTTTAATACATCCAAATAAAAATTAACTTTGTTTATCTCATTCTTATGCAGTTTGAATTTCATTTTAGTTGAACTAAACTATAATTTTAAAAACTACACCCACAGATATTCACTGCCTGTCTTCAGTGTCTCCTTGTCACCTCCTCCCCCCAGGCCCAATTCATTCCTCATGACACTCACTGAGCCACTCTTTTAAGCCACAAATGTGGCAGCTTCTCACTCAAGCTCAGAAATCTGCAACACCGTCATGTTTTCTGTATTGTAAAGTACACACCTCTTAGCATGATAAGTACAATCCCTTAAAATATGGGCCCAAAGTACGTTTTAATCTTCATTTCAACCATGATCCCTAAACGTCACTCATTTGGGATTCCTCTTCTCATAATTTGCCTGAAAGGTCCTTCTGAATCTTCTTCATTGGGACAACTCGTTTCTTTCTTGGACCAACACAACTGCCACCTCATCTGTGGCCCTCCCCAGTACTCCCTTGCCAAGTCATTCCTGGCTCTGCTGTGTCCCCGGAGCAGTCAGGCCTGCCCCAGCCTGACTTGTGTACAGGTACTCTTTCAGAGCAGAAATTAGGAAACCTCTGTGAAGAGTCAGACATTCGATATTTCAGAATCTCCAGGCCTCATCTGCATATCTCTGTTGTACTTTTTCTTCACATTTTAATAATATAAAAACCATTGTAGTCTCACAGGTCATACAAAAGCAGGCCAGCAGTGAGGGGCCATGCTCACCTCCTCCTGAAATAGAGGCTAATCACTTCCATTGGACTATGAGCTAACAAGATGGAGGAGGGGAACCTCTAATCCATATCCCCTAGCTCCTGACATACAAAGGGTATTCAAGTCACTGAAGGCAACTGACCCGGAACACTGGTAACTAATTTATCCTGAGGAGTCAAATAAACGTCCATGGACAATATTCCCAACCCTTGAACAATTTCAACAAGAAGTAATTTTGGATTTTGAGTTGCTTAGACATCTGGGCATTACAAGGGAGTCATGTTTCTGGGAATGGCAGGGAGGTGGAGAGGGCTGGATGCTTTCTGCTTCATTTAGGAAGACACCATAGTTTTATGATACTCAGCCAAAGAGCCCCTCCCACCGCAGATGCAGGAACAGGGCTGCTTCTCCTATCATAGAGTTCATGACTAGACTTTCCCCTGGGCCTCCGTATAAAATTTAACTCCAGCTAACTCCAGCTTCTCAGTAGTCCACTCAGTTTCCCATCACAGATCATCATCTAGATTCTTGATGCTGTCTTGAATACTTGCCAGGTATCCAACCTAGCTATCAGCAATTCATCTCCCTCCCATCTCCTGAAAATGAGAGAGAAAGCATTGTCTAAATCATTAAATGCTAGACACACACTGTCAGTCATCATTATTACACTATTGCTATCACCCTTCTCCCCGGTTCTCCCAACCAGAAGTGACCCAGAAAGGAGAAGGGCACGCCTCTCTGGCTGAGAAACCCACACTGCTAAACTGATAAAGATGAGTGGCACTTACTGGCATCATCTCTGTCATAACTCTGGAGACTCAACTCCTTGCTGCTGGGGCTCCCGACACCATGAGCTGATGAGGAAGAGGAGGAAGCCAGGAAGAAACATAGCCATTGTTAAGGAGAAATGGCCCAGCTATGGGCCTGGTTTCTGAGGCCAAGAGTCCAGCATTAAGTTTCCAGAGGAATGAGGCAAACTCGAGGTTAATTCCACTCCTATCTACATCAAGCAGGTCAACCTGGCCCCAGTGCAGCAAGAAGACAGAAGGTCTAGACAGTGTCGACTCTTCAAGCCAGACAGAGCTTTTGAAGGAGTTCAGCCAGCATCAAACTTTCCTCCCCTACCCCCATGCATAGACCTGGTTACAAAGCCAACCAGGAGCTAGATGTGGTGTTGGATCTGCCCTCTGCAGGCTGGGGTCAAGGGAGGACTCCAGGTCTAGCAACTGTCTGATGGATGAGCAGGAAGGAGCCTGTTACAGTGCGTCACCCCGTAAGAGACATGTTATACCCAGCAGAGCATCCAGTTCCTAGGGCACCAGGTGGTTTTCAACAAAACAAAATTCCAAACTCCACTTCCTAGTGGAGGTGAGGTACCACCTATGTGCTTCAGAATGGGGATGAGGGGGAATCCAGAAATTACTGCAGCTGAGCGAGGGCCAGTGAAAACCCACCTTCTGCAAACAAAATCAGCAGCCCCTGACAGACTAGATCAGATGACCTAGTCACATAGAGGATCTCGCTCCCTGGACCTTAGCTGTCCCCCAGGAGAAACCATTATTATCATCATCATCATCATTGGTAGAGACAAGGTCTCACCATGTTGCCCAGGCTGGTCTCAGATTCCTGGGTTCGAGCAATCCTCCTGCCTCAGCCTCCCAAAGTGCTGGGATTACAGGCATGAGCCACCTCACCTGGCTAGAAGCCATTATTTCACACACACTGTAGTGGCCAAAAGTTCAATCCGAGAGACCACCAAGAGCCAGTTCTGATCAAAGTTCAAGAGGGTCTTTATTTCCAAGCTCGAGCCTGGACCTCTGTCAACCACCGATGCAGCGGAGTACACCCAGAGGCCCTGACTTCCTTAAGCAGATGTCTTTTATGCTTTTACACAAAGGGAGAAGGAGTTTGGGGGGGACTTTCCAGTCTTGTTACCATTTAATTGGGTAGTAACCCCTGGCTGTCAGCTCAATCGTGGAAGACTGGCTAGCTTGACTCGGGCTGACCTTGGCCCACTAACTGGTGAAGTTGCAGAGACATTTGGAAACTTTAGGTGATTTTCCCCTGGCACCCGATTGGTTGTTGCTAAGGGGAAAGTGGGTCAAGGGAAGGGGTTGAAGCTTGAACTAGAGCTTGCAGTTTTTCCCATAACTGAAACTTTAAACAGCTACAGGTCATGTTTTAAAGCAGAAAACTAAAATGGCTGTGCTACTGTCCACAAGCCGATGACATATTTATTGGGTTATAGCATGCTCTTAACCTAAGTTTATGGTATCCTCTATTACGGTTCTCTCAACACAAGATCTGAATTCAAATGATCTGTGTTCTAATTGTCCTAGCTAAGAATCGAGCTCTGCCCTGTGTAGAACCACAGGCCCTCTGCAGGTAGCCAGGTGAGCAAGAGGACATCACTCCATCCCAGCCACTCCCACTAGCCCAGGGCCATATACTGCCCTGTGCTTCTCTTTGAGGGGTCTCCCAAGCACAGCTATGCCACTGTGTGACCAATACAAAATCAGAGTTGAATGCGTCCGTAAGTAGAGGACCGAGAAAGCAAACAAAAACAAAAGGGTGAGAAAATGACAAATGTTGCATGCACACACAGAATGGGTCAGCACATCTCTCAAACTTAACATGATGTCCACGGGTGCACCGTCGGGCCTTCTCCACAGTGCGTTCCTAAGGCAGCCTTTCCACCCTGGCCTGTATATAAACAGAAGAGCTTCCTTGCTCAAAATCACCCTTTCTCACAGCACACTTAGCAATGCCAGCACCACTGACAGCCAGACAGTGATGCCAAAGCATGTTCCATATTCTCTTCACACTGAAAACAGTCACGTACCAGTGCTTAAGAAGAAAGATGCATGTTCCTGAAAATCAGGGGATGTGGTTAAACATGGGGGCTGCAGTCTCCACGTGGAAGTAAAGAAACCAACCAAAATGAAACTTACGTTAGTCAACCCACAGTGCTTTACTAAGCATGCAAAAGGTAAGGAGAGAAAATAGAGAATAGAAGGCGTGGTACATTACCCAAGAGCCCTGCTAACGACCGCATGTCCTTCTCCATCAGCATGTAAATCTCTTCCTCAGAGAAGCGGCCAATGCCGTGGCCGTGCATTTCGCGTTTCACAATTCCTTTCGTTATGTGGCACACGACCCACCTCAGCAGGTTGCTGAAGGGACCACCACCACTAAGAGAGAGCATCTTCCGGGTCTCATTGAGATTGTCCACCCACTGGCAATAAGCTAATGTCCTGGAATTGTGTGGAAACAAGTTACTACTGTGCATCAGGTACATGTCAGCTCCCCAAAGTCACTGTCGGGTGAGGTGGTCAGAGTCTAGTACACTCTGGAAGAACTGAATAATCGCAGCTTTTACAGAGAGCAATCTGCATGGCAGATTCACAACAGGCTCTAGCCGGTGCCTGGACTTATGGGGCTGTGGGAGAAACAGTAAAAAAAAATCCAGATAACGATGCCACCAAACCTCTCCTGACACCCGCCCTCAGATCCCCCCACTTTCCCCTCCCCTCCCAGTATCACACTTCTGCTTTCTGTTAGGCAACCCCACAGAAAACAAGTAGAAACCCACTTTGAAAGTCTTTTAGTTGGGACAGTGAGCACCTATGAGAACACAGGACAGGAAGCAGTAGTGACAGAGTGCTGGCATCATTCTCTCTCCTGACCAAAAAGATGTCTCCACATGTGTACGTTTTGTGTTTATGAATTAAGGTGTACATGTTTGCTGTACATTCTGTGTATGTTTTATATTTCATAATATAAAAGGGGGTTTTGTTTGTTTGGTTGTTTTTAGATAATGTTGCCCAGACTAGAATCGAATTCCTGGGCTCAAGCATCCCCCACCTCAGCCTCCCAAGTGGCTGGGACTACTAGGAGTGCACCACCATACCCAGCCTTTATGCCTTTTTGACAAAGAATCAGGGAGTAGGTCTAGCTATTTATTATTATTACAAATCATATTTAAATATTATGTAAATTCTTCACCCTTCAGAAAAACCGACTCTTTACCTCAGTTGCTCTCAAGGACTCCAAAGTGAATATAAACACTAAGGGCGCTTGGTTGAATCCTTTTCCCAACTGGATGGTGCTTGTGGCAAGCGTACCCATCTGGTGCTCCTATATACACTATAATATGTAAGGACAGTTCAGTGGCCATTCACTGTTCATACATCCTGCTGGCTGCGAAACCCAGGCCTTTGTTGATTTTGTTGTCCAAACCCATGCAGTCACAAGAATGTTTTCATGGCTAATTGTGTAGGTAGACAGAAATTAAAAGGGTTTCCCATGAAGGCTGAAGAGAATATAGCCATGGAAGTACAGGCATAAGACATTTTCATTTTTCCTCATAACAAGCAAAGATATATTGGCATCATCGATACTCCTAATACTGGTTGATAGAATAGTAATGACCTCTTCAAAAAAAAAAATAGGAAGCTGGGCATAGGGGCAGGCACCTGTAGTCCATCCCAACTACTCAGGAGGCTGAGGTGGGAGGGCGGCTTGAGACCAGGAGTTTGGGGCCAGCCTGGGCAACATAGCGAAATCCTGTCCCAAATAATTAAATACATAAATAGGAATTTATGAAGTTGGAAAATGGCACAGCCATGTATGACCCCAGGACTCTGCATTTTTTGTAAAAAAAAGGTTTTAAAAAATCAAGGCTGGGTATGATGGCTTATACCTGTAATCCCAGCACTTTGGGAGCTTGAGATGGGAGGATCACTTAGCCCAGGAATTCAAGACCAGCCTAGGTAACATAGTGTGACCTCATTGCTACAATAAAAAAAAATTAAAAATTAGGCCAGGTGTGGAGGCACATGCCTGTAGTTACGGTTACCCAGGAAGCTGAAACAGAAAGATAGCCCGAGCCAAGGAGGTAGAGGCTATGGTAAGCATGACTGTGCCACTGTACTCCAGCCTGGGCGACAGAATGAGATCCCAACTAAAATAATAATAATAATCAGAAGAGTGAAAAATATTTTTTAGAGAGAACACAAGGGATGGTAGTAAATTGTAGCAATAATAAGATGCTATTTTCCACTTCAAGAAAAAGATAGGCATTTTGATCATTTTATATGGTTTGTTCTTTTAGGCTACTCTCCACTTTAAAAAAAAATGAAAATAAGAAAGGTTTCTCTAAAATTTTTGAAGCGTTCGTGATTTTTCTTTCTTTTTTTTTTTTTTTGAGTTGGAGTCTCACTCTGTCGCCCAGGCTGGAGTGCAGTGGCACATGCACAGCCACTCCAGCGTCGACCTGCTAGGCTCCGGCAATCCTTCCGCCTCAGCCTTCCAAGTAGCTGGAACTACAGGCGCGTTACCATGCCCGGCTAATTTTTGATTTATTATTGAGATGAGGTCTCGCCAAGTTGCCCAGGCGGGTCTCGAGCCTGCGGGCTCAGGCAATCCACTTGCCTCAGTCTCCCAAAGTGCTGGGATTACAGGTTGAGGCACTGAACCTGGTCACATGATTTTTACTGAAAAGTCCTACAATCAATTTCAACATACTCTTTGTGCTGCAACCATAATCCTTTTTCACAGAATGCCCACAAGTCTGGTTAGAACACTTTGTGTGCCCCTTTTTTGCAAGTCCCTCAAAATAAAGTATTTGGAAGTCAAGAAATGGACTTTTCTGAAAACAGGAAAAAGTGCATCACAAAGGTGATGAATTAATGTACCCAGTCAGAGCATTCAATAGATCTTTTGATATAAAATGCCCCACATTTGTTCTAGTAAATTCTATGTAAGCATGAAAACAGAACACTTTTCTATTTGCTCTTCTTTAATACCTGCAGTAATTAAGTTGGCGATTTTCACAATCCATTAGAATAATTCAGCACTTTGATTCTAACTGCACTAGGTCTAAATTCACAATAAAGCAGTGACACAGTCTTTGATTATCTTGGAAGTCAATGGTCTGAGAATAAAACTAAATTATCCTAAATTGAGCATGACCAAGTAATAATAGCATCTACAAAGCATCTACAGTGTAAAAGTGATGAATATGTGGCTCTAGACTGACAGGTTGATATGAAAGGGGGAAAAAACCCTTGTACGCAAATTACACAGGTTGGATCGTAAGCCTAACTGATCCGGATAGATGAGCAGAAGCTTGCCAGGCCGGGCAGAGGGTGAAGAACTTGAGGAAAGGTGGGTGCATCTGAGGAAATCCAGAAGAAATGAGGCTGGAAGGGTGGACACAGTTCAGACCAGGACAGGCCCGAGGCAAAGGAAGCTTGACTTTGTTCCAAAAGCAAAGGTTACCACTGGAAAGTATGAAGCAAATCAGCCGGGCATGGTAGCGCGTGCCTGTGGTTCCAGCTACTTGGAAGGTTGAGGCGGAAGGATCGCCGGAGCCTGGCAGGTTGAGGCTGCGGTGGCCGGGAGCGGCCACTGCGCTCCAGTCTGGGCGACAGAGGGAGACTCCAACTCAAAAAAAAAAGAAAGTATGAAGCATGCAAGAAGTATTATCAGATTTGTGGCAGCATGAAGAAAGGGCTGGAAGGAAGAAAGTCCGATTATAAGAGAACGGCAAAACTGGACAAGAAATGACACCCCAAGGTAATAGCAGAGCGGAGGCTGAATACCAAATTCTGGGAGAAATATTGAGGTGGAAGAAAAAGAGTCTATTGACCAGAGGATGGAAAGGATTACGTACAAGGAAAAATTAGGTATTTTCCCCCAAGTTGATGGTTTGCGTGGATGATAATACCCTTAACCAATAATGGATAACTCAAGGTGGTACAGACGTGGATGACGAAAGATGAATTAACCTGTCACAGATGAAGGTCCCCCCAGGTGAAGATGTCTAAAAGACTGGGAACTCAGGAGATAGATTTGGAATCCAGAGAGTTGGTGGGCAGGGGTATGTGGGTGGTGGTTTTAAAGCTGTGAGAGGAGATAAAGGTCTCCTAAGAATGTTTCTAGGATGAATAGTGCTGGGGAAGCTACCATTTAAGGGCAAGCCAGAAGATGAGAAGGTCGGACTGAAAGAGGCAGCTTGGAGAGGAGTAGGGATGTCTCCTTCTCTGAGACGGAGAGAAGGAGAGTGAGGGGCCACACCCTTGCAAGGGAGAGGGTCAGAATTGCTACCTGATAACTTCAACTTCCTCTGCAGAGTGGGCAAAGAGGGCTTATGTACCCAAGATGAGGACTTAGCAATGGGTAGAGAGTTATAGGAGTCACAAACAGGAGCAGGAGAGGCAGTTATTCTGGGCCACACAGCTCGGCAGAGAAGAGACCCCCATCAATGCATGAGTGTTAGGTCCTCTACCTGCATTCGTGGGTTGAACACAGGGTACAGCAAAAGGAATGCTGGGCTGATTCAGAATTGTGCAGCCACAAGTAACCTCAGAAACTGTCTGGTCTTCCTCTCTTCTTTCTGCTCTGCTCTCGATTTCTCTTCCTCTCTTTCACTCTCTTTGCCCAATATTATAGACCAATGTCAGGGAGGAGAAGCAGATGAGGGCCAGGCATGTTCTTTAAAGGCCGAGGTCAGTAAAATGTGTAGCAACTTTAATAGCCAAGACAATAAGTGCTTCATAGATTCCTAAATCAACTACTTCAGGTAGAAGACATCACATGACACATACTTCCTTATTGCAACCAAGAATCCATCACATGACACATACTTCCTTATTGCAACCAAGAATCCACCTCCTCTTACAACCAAGATTCCTAAAAACTGTTCACATGGTGGGGGCTTCCACCCTCATTAATCCACCAAAATCACTCTTTTCAAGGTCAGCAGTCAACTCCTTGCTGCAACATTCACATAAGCCATCTTTCTCTATGTAGCACTCTTGAACTTTCTGCAGCATCTGACATTATCAGTCTCTTTCTCGGAACTGCCCCTTAGCTTATGTGTCTATAGCTTTTCCTTCTATCCCTCCATGTTCCCAACACCTCAATCTTTATGTCTCTTGTCTTCTTACACCACACTTATGGGACAATCTCATTCATACCCATCCATGAGTTTACACTGATGAATTCCATACCCATATCCAGCCCAGACCTCAGTCCTGAGATCCACAAATCCCACCTGGATGACCCTCAGGATCTGCAAACCAACATTTCCAGAGGGGGACTCATCGCCTTTGCCCAAATCTGCTTCTCCTCATCCAAGCCAGAATCTTAGGAGCTAGCCCTCAATGCCTCACTCCTTCACTCCTGACTGCCAGTCACCCTGTGAATCTGCCCTTTCTCCAGCTCCATGATCACTGTAGCTCAGCCAGTCATCATTTCTCAACTATAAGGACAGTGGCCTCCCAGCAGGTCTCCTGGTATCTCCTCAGGGCCCTTGAGAAATCTATTTGCCCCCAAGGCACCACAAAGAGCTTCCCAAACACAAGCCTAATCATCTCACACTGCTTCTCAGAGTCATTCATTAACTCCTCACAGCTCCTCAGCATGGCTCACCAGCCCCTCTCCCCATCTACGGTCAGACCCTTCTCTGGATCCATCTCCCAGCTCTGACTCCCATATACCCAATGCACCAGCCATGGAATGACAAGTACCCCACCACCCCCCACTATCAACTGGATACTTCTATCTTCCCAAAATTCCAATGTTGAGATCCTAACCCCCTCATATCATGAGGGTATTTGGAGGTGTGGTCTTTGGGAGGTGATTAGTTCATAAGGGCAGAGCCCTCATGAAAGGTATTAGTAATAAAAGAGACCCCGGAGAGCTGCCTGTCCCTTCCACCATGGAAGGTTACAGTGAGAAGATGGCTGTCTACGAATCAGAAAGCAGCCCCTCACCAAACACTGAATCCACTAGTGCCTTGGACTTGGTAGCCTTAAGAACCATGAGAAATAAACTTGTTTGTTTGTGGATTTTTTGGTTGTTTTTTGTTTTGTTTTGTTTTTGAGTCAGTCTCACTCTGTCACTTAGGCTGGAGTGCAGTAGCACATTCATGCTGCCACAGCCTCGATGTGCTGGGATCAAGCAATCCTTCTGCCTCAGCCTTCCAAGTAGCTGGAACTACATGCACACACCACACCTGGCTAGTTTTTTTGACTTATTGTAGAGACAAGGTCTCGCCAAGTTGCCCGAGCTGGTCTCAAACTCCTGGGCTCAGGCAATCCTCTCACCTCCACCTTCCAAAGTGCTGGGATTACAGGCATAAGATACTGTGTCTGGTCAACTTTTGCTTTTTATGCGTCACCAGTCTGTGGCATTCTGTTACACAGCTCAACCAGACTAAGGCACTCCCCAAATGCATCTTTTTTGTTTCTTAGAGAGACAAGGTCTCGCTATGTTGCCCAGGCTGGAGTTGAGCTTGGGTTCAAGCAATCCCCTCACCTCGGCCTCCTAAAGTGCTGGGATTACAGGTGTGAGTCACCGCGCCTAACTCAAATACATCCTTCTTGCCTCTGAACTTTTTCAGGTGCTGCTGTCTTCTGCCTGAACATCCTAATCTTCCTTATCACCTGCCCCTTCACCCACCATTCCAACTGTCCTTAGATTCCCTTGTGACACTACCTCCTCTGCAAAGCCTTCCCCTTCATCTCTCCAGCAGATGCTGGCTGCTTTTCCTCAGTTCTTCAAGCACTGACCATCATGAAGGCTCAATGCCTCTCTCCAGCCTGTGAGCTACCTGAAGTCAGGGACACAGTGGCTCGCCACCAATAGACATTCATTAAGTTTGCTGAAAGAATGAATTATTGATTGAATGAAAAAAGGCTTTGCTTTTGAGCCAGCTATTGCTAAGTAGTGCTTCCAAGGGATGATACATACGTAAATAGAAAAATGGAAAGAGAGAAGTGCCTATGAAGGCTGAAGAAGGGGTTGCCACGCTTCCCTTCTGGAATCCGGGGCTCTACACTCTTCACTGGGAAGAGGCCCACTGCACTAGGAATCATGAATTATTAACTGGAGAGGACAGGGTGGGCCAACTTGGAAATGAGTGGAGGCTAAACAATTTATCATTTAGAGAATTTTATTTCAGGAAGTTGAGATACTCATTCTCCTTATCACAATTAATGTATCTGATTTCTGCTGCAAAAATAGGGTCAAATAATTTTTTTAAAACTATCTTAATCAGAACAAAAGAACAAAACCTGCTCAAAAAATTTTAAAGGAGATCAAGAAAACAGGTAAAGAAGAGCTGACCCCTGATGTTAAAAATGGATATCTCTCTCATTATAACCTAACCTGATGCCTGGCTCATGGTAGAAATGAATATTTATAAGTGAGAAGCTGCAAACTGCTGCTTGATAACTGAGTACCAGCACATGGACTTCCAAATCATGAGGATGCTTTTCTCTGCTCCAGGCTACATCCTTGCTGTCTTCTGTGTGTACTCTGAAGATTGCTCAAGGATGCAGGAGCATATGATGTGTAATTTCACCAAGTTTCACAAGCATCAGATCACCTCTCTAAACAGGAGCCCTCACTACATCTGAAACTGGGGTGGGAAGAAAAGAAAGAAAAGGAGAATGTATCAATTGAGTTGTAATCGGGGAGCATCTCCTGGCTTTTAGAAAACATCTTCTTGGGTAAGTCACCTTATGAAAGGATCCCACCTCCCCACATCTCCTGAACTACACCAAAAGCCAATTTCAATGTTTTAAGAGTATGGCTAGCCTAGAAGCAAGTTTGAATTAATTCACTGTCCTAATGACTACATATATTTTTTTTTTTTTGAGTTGGAGTCTCACTCTGTCACCCAGACTGGAGTGCAGTGGCCGCTCCCGGCTACCACAGCCTCGACCTGCTGGGTTCCAGCGATCCTTCCACCTCAGCCTTCCGAGTAGCTGGAATTACAGGCGCACACTACCATGCCCAGCTGATTTTTTAATTCATTGTAGAGATGAGGTCTCGCTGCCCAGGTGGGTCTTGAACCCGCGGGCTCAGGCAATCCACTCACCTGTCTCCCAAAGGCGCAGGATTACAGACTGAACCACTGAGCCTGGCTATGACTATATTTTTATGGGTGAAAATGTTATTACTAGATAGTCTGAAACAGGTGCTCCATACAGTTCCCTATGGAGTTGAAGACTCTTAAGACACTCACTGATGTCCACAAGGGGGCAATATGTCACACTGACGAAGCTACATTGTCTACTACAAAAAATCAATTTCATTCCAGTAAGCTGGCCCCATGTCTCTCAGACTTCCCTTTATACCAGCTTATTCACATTGGATCTAACTTAAGCATTCAGTAGAACAAAGGGGATTTTTTTAAAAAAGGAAGAAAATTGTCTTCTTCACCTTCAATAATAGCTTTTATAATGCAAGTGGGGCATAACTGTACAGATTTCAAGTGGAAAAAAAACCACTTTATGGCTGAGTATGTTTATTTGAATAGACCTAACACAGAGCTTCAAATTTATGTGATATTAACATAATAATGACGGCTTTCTACTGCCTTTGCTTTTCATAAAATCTGGAGAATTTTTTTTTAAAAACTCCACATAATTAAATCAAATGAGTCAAACATGGTGGGCTTCTTGAATTTCCTCTTCTACTCTTGTGAGTACAGAAACAACCCAGGAGCTCACGGATCATTAGACTTTAGCAAGATCTCACAGAAAGTTCATACTTGCAATATTTTCCTACTTATGGTTCGATCCCTTCACCGGGCCTCAGCTTCCACAGGTACAGGTTTTGTGTGTGGCATCTGGAACCAGAAGAATGGAAGGAGGAAAGGACCAGAGAGGGAAGAGTATCTGGAAATTCTCTACTGAGACGTTTTCTTCCTATGGAAAGAGGAGTCTCTTTTCTCCACTGGGATTTAGAGTTCTGGGGAAAGTCTCTTTTGAAGTTGGTTAAAGGCTTGGGAACCTCAAGAAACAGAAAGATTTGTTTTTCCTTCTGTTACTGGGACTAAATGGAAATGGCGGAATCAGGAGTGTTACTTTGAAAGTTCATTGGATATATGCATCTCTATTAAGACTTTTTCACCCACCATCACTATGGTTTTCTCCTCTCAAATTAACCCTTGAGTAGACACACGCAAGAAATAATAGCTAACCTACTCTACAAATTTTTCTAACTATAAAGTTGATTAGAAAAATTAAATTATCCTTAGAAGAGTCTGCATATGACCCAAGCAAATCTCCCAGCACTTGGGAGTTGGAAGCCCATACAATTAAGATTCGTAGCCGGGTGTGATGGTTCACATCTGTAATCCCAGTACTTTGGGAGGCTAAGGGGGGAAGATTATACGAGCCCAGGAATTTGAGACCCAGTCTACGCAACATAACAAGACCTCAACTCTACCAAAAGACTAGCCAGGTGTAGTGGTGCACACCTGTTGTCCCAGCTACTGGGGAAGCTGAGTCAGAAGGGTCGGCTGAACCCAGGAGCTGGAGGCCGTAGTGAGCCATGATCGTGCCACTGCGCTTCTGCCTGGGCAGCAGAGTGAGACCCCTACACATACAAAAAAATTAAGATTCTTTCCTACCAGAAGGGTACCACAACCCCCATCAAGTATTAATCAGCTCAGGGCCTATGAAGGGAGAGAGAGAGGAGAAAGGGCAGAAGACATAACATAAAACATGCACACACACAGAACAGAAAGCAGTGACGTGTGGTAGACGGGAATTTTGCTGGGTCAAAAACTTGCTGATGAGAATATATTTTTGTGAGCCACTACAGAAGGCAGATGTAGCCAGCATATCAACTAACACGTAGGGCTTTCAGCTTCTTAGACAGCTGACTGGATAGCTCTCTGCATCAACAGATCACAATTCACCTTGGAGGGCTGTGTCCAGGAAAGCACAGGGGTCAGGGTGGCCCTCGTGTCCCTCTGTTGCTGCAGAGCTGGGACTGGAGCCCAACGAGCAAGCAGGATGGGCTCAGTCCCACCAGGCTCTTCCCAGAAGCTAAGCTCAGTTTTTCCACAAACGTCATATGCGGTCATGCATGGGGGCTCCCACCGTGACTGCTGCACTCTTTGAAGGAGGCCCAGCCCTTCTCCATCAGAATGATCAGGAAGAGACACCGGTTCATTCCAGAACGCTGAGCCTGATTACTTCCACACTGATCTGCACCCCATCTCACCTGCTCCCAGCTCCCCGCACCTCACTCCCTGCCCTTTCACCTCTGCAGAAGGGGGAAAGGGCAGGAGACATGCTCAGGTCAGCCCTAGAACAAACTGGGCAAGAACCAAAAGAAGAGAGAAGAAAAGAGAAACAGGAGGTCACTTAAAACCCAAGAGACAGGAGCCGCACTTGGGAGTTGGAAGCCCATAAAATTAAGATTCGTAGCCGGGTGTGATGGTTCACATCTGTAATCCCAGCACTTTGTGAGGCTAAGGGGGGAAGATTATACGAGCCCAGGAATTTGAGACCCAGTCTACGCAACATAGCAAGACCTCAACTCTACCAAAAGATTAGCCAGGTGTAGTGGTGCACACCTGTTGTCCCAGCTACTGGGGAAGCTGAGTCAGAAGGATCGGCTGAACCCAGGAGCTGGAATGTACGAACCAGGAAAATGATGAGGAAGAACCTTCTACATCAACTCCACACTGAGTGTATCTCCCCGCAGGGGAGGATGACTAAAACTTACTGGGCCAGCGTCTGACTGGGGGTGAAGTAGAAATTAATGCCCCCCAGAAAGGGAGCTTAAACATTTAGAACTAGATAAAGTTTGCAGGAAGTGGGGAAAAATGTTCTCTCATCTATCAGGGTGTAGGGAAAGGTACAGAAATTCCAGAAACTAGATGAAAGAAAAGAATTTTTAAAAACCCACGTGACAAATGAGTTTGTAAAGCAAAAAGAACCATGCCTGCTTAACTCACACGGTGTCAAGGGCAGCTCAAGGTCACTTAAGCAGAACAGGGAAAATCCATCAACATAACTTGTGTGACACTTCAAACTGGGGGAAAACAAACTAGGAAAAAGGCAATCAAAACAAAGAAACTCCAGAAGGTGTCATGGGCTTCACTTCTGGAACACAACAAAGCTCTTGTTATCTAAGAAAAAGTGACCCTAGGAATTCTATCTGGACTCTGTCTCCCATTCCCTCCTCTGGGTATCTGATGTGGCAAGACTTTAGTTCAGCAATTTGTACAGTATTGGTACAGAGCCCTGAGCCCAACCAAATAAACTCTCTCCCTCACCTCCATGAGTTCTAGTCTCCAGCAAGGGTCATCAAATTATAGTCCAGGGGCTGAGAAGCTTCTACATTTCTAAATAGTTGAAAAAAATCAAACGAACATGTTGTATGAAAGGAAATTCACGCGGGTTCGAGACCCGCCTGGGCAGTGAGACCTCATCTCTACAATAAATCAAAAAATCAGACAGGCGTGGTAGCGCATGCCTGTAGTTCCGGCTCCTTGGAAGGCTGAGGCGGAAGGATCGCCAGAGCCCAGCAGGTCGAGGCTGCGGTGGCCGGGAGTGGCCACTGCACTCTAGTCTGGGCGACAGAGTGAGACTCCAACTCAAAAAAAAAAAGAGAAGGGGGTGAGAAGATGTTAATAGATAACCTTGTCTTCTTTCTCAAGATACCACTGACATCCATCAAGAGTTTAGATCATGTCACTGTATGATCTCTGTATATTGCTGTATGATCTATTTACATCACATTACTGTTCTTTACAATTCTCAGCTGTACATTAGATTAAGCATAGATTTCTCACTCAAAATATTGGTCAGTGTGGCTCCAGTTTCATTTCCTACTTCACTGTATACTCTGCTTCATGGTGCTTTTTTTTTTCCTTTTGAGTTGGAGTCTCACTCTGTTGCCCAGGCTGGAGTGCAGTAGCATGCTCACAGCCACTGCAGCCTCAACCTGCTAGGCTCAGGCAATCCTTCCACCTCAGCCTTCAAGTAGCTGGAACTACAGGCAGTCGCTACCATGCCCAGCTAATTTTTTTATTTATTGTAGAGATGAGGTCTCACCAAGTTGCCCAGGCTGGTCTCGAACCCCTAAGCTCAGGCAGTCCTCTCACCTTGGCCTCCCAGAGTGCTGGGATTACAGGCTTGAGTCACTGTGCCTGAGCTATTGTGTTTTTTTAATTTGTGGCAAAATACATAACACAAAATTTACCATCTTAAACATTTTTAAGTGTACAGTTGGGCAGTAGTAAATACCTTTATAATGTTGTACAACCATTATCACTATCTCTGGAACTTTTTT
>NW_007048838.1:494835-508718 GCF_000164805.1 Carlito syrichta
ATCAGACAGGCGTGGTAGCGCATGCCTGTAGTTCCGGCTCCTTGGAAGGCTGAGGCGGAAGGATCGCCAGAGCCCAGCAGGTCGAGGCTGCGGTGGCCGGGAGTGGCCACTGCACTCTAGTCTGGGCGACAGAGTGAGACTCCAACTCAAAAAAAAAAGAGAAAGGAAATTCAAGTATCAGTGTGCATAATACAGTTGTACAGGCACACAGTCATGCTCATTCACTGGTGTATCATCTGTGGCTGTTTTTGTGATAAGACGGGAGAAATGACTAGTGCAGACAGAGTTGTATGGCTGGCAAAGCTCCAAATATCTACTAGCTGGTCTGATCTAGAAACTGTCACCTCCTAGTCTGGATAACAAAAAAGTTAAGTTATAACGGTGACCCCCTAAGCCAGTCAGACTTCTCATCCCAAACCGTCGACTCAGAAGACCTTTTGAAAAGGTGGGAGGAGTTAAGCAGAAAGGATTCAGGGCTCCTCTGAGAAGGCGGGGACGCCCAGCAGGACTCACCAGTAGAAGTGTTCTTCCACCATCTTGGTCACCGCTCTGGAGATGGCTCTTTCGTGAGGGCCGAGGTTTTTGTTTAAATTCACTCCAAGTTTCTCTTCCAGAAAGTCAATTATGAATTCCGTGCCAGAAACTTTTTCATGATTATACTCGATCCAAGGCATTTTCCCTTGAGCAGAGAGTTTTCCACCAAAATAGTTCTAAGCAGAGTACATTTTAAGAAAGAGAAAAGCAATGTGGTGGTGAAATTCCACTGTATGAAGAACAGAAACAGACATTCCAACCTTACGTTTAATAATGACAGTACTATTCAAGTGAAGGAACTCAGTACATAAACACTTTAAGACAATGAAGGGTTACTCTAGAAAAAAATAATAAACTTTTTAATCTCATTAAAGATATCGCGTCACTTGCTCATAGATTCTAGCACAGATTCTGGCTGGCTAATGGTGGAAAAGAAAGAAAAAACAATCAAATTCTAGGAGCTGAGGGTTGGGGGAGGGGTAGCAGGTCGAAAGGGTTGAAATGGTAGGTCACTCTGGTAATCCGGCATTTTGGGGAGACTGAGGCGGGAAGACTGCTTGAGCCCAGGAGTTCAAGACCAGCCTAGATTACGTAGTGAGACTTTATCTCAATTAAAATAGAAAAATTAGCTAGGCATGGAAGCACATGCCTGTAGTCCCAGCTACTGGGGAGGCTGAGGCAGAAGGATCGCCTGAGCCCAGAAAGTCGAGGCTGTGGTGAGCCATGATGGTGCCATGTTGCACTCCAGGCAGCCTGGGTGACAGAGTGAGACACCACTCAAAAAAAAAAAAGAAAAAGAAAAAGAAAGGGCTGAAATGACCCTCGCGATAGTCAATGCAAAAATGCGACCATCACAAGGAGACTTGTATTGATGGGGCTCCTGACCAAAGGCCTAACTTGAAAACCGGTATCTTACACTTGAATAATACTTAACACCACTCACTGCAAACAAACAGTCCCAAAAGTTATAACACCTGGGTGTAGCAAAGTATGTGTCACAGACTCGACTATGGTTTCTCTTCAAAATGCAGGTTCCTGGGCCCCAGCCTAGACCTCAGGATCAGAATCCTGGGGATGGTCCCAGAAATCTCTTTTGGACCAACTATCTTTCGTAGAGAATAAAGGGACTTTGACTGGTCTCTGCCTCTTGGTGTCTTGATGTCTTATCTCATTACTTAGTCTAAAGAATGGAAGCGGGCCTAGCCTGGAAAAGGTAAAACGATTGGGGCTGCTATTAGTCATATTGTCTTTGTGCAGTTTAGGAAACAGAGGCTGCTCTGGGCGGATATGGTCCCTGCCAGGGTTCACAGCTTGGTAAGTAAAACTGGGTCGAGATTTCACCCTCTCCCATTGGCCAGGCACTGTTGTGCAATAAGCAACCTGCTCAACCTCACAGGGCAGCCCTAGACATTATCCCTGATGTTAACCAGAAGAGACGTCACATACCTCTAAAAGTTGCTAATACATCTAATATTCTTATCATCTGCACAACAAAAAGGCAAATTTATCATATAACAGCCCCTGTTTCAGATTTATCTTGAGACCATTCACATCCTCTTAACACCTCCCCTCTGAACTCTTCTCATTCTCAGATGCAATTTCTCTCCCACATTGCCATCAGAAGGAACTGTCTGCCACGTAGATGAGACACAAGAAGCCTACTGCTCAAAATAACTCAGTGGCTTTAATAGATGTCGCCTAACACCCTAGACATAGCTATCTAGGTCCACACCACCTAGCTGTGGCCCACCTGCAGGCCTCACTGGCTATCAGTCCCTCTGGTCTCCTGAATTCCAACTGCCCATATCCAGCTAAGTCAAGACGTTGGCCACTTTCCTTACTTTTACAAGAGTTCTTCTCCATCCTCTATAAAGTCTGCAGCAGCCAGTGCTTGGTGGTTTGCAGGGAAGAAAGGAATGCACAGGACAGCCTGGCAGCTGCCGCCACAAACCACAGGATTACTTTATCACAGATCTTGAACGCAGCCAGAGACAGCAGCACACAACATTCAGGTGTGGGACCCTAACTGCCCCAAAGCTGCCCCAGCTACGTGAGATGATCTGGTCAAGAGGTGATGGAACACAGACAGGCAGCTGCTGGGAAGCAACCTCTCCCTTCCATGTGAGTCCCTGAGTGACAAGCATTTTCCAGTGCTGATGGCCAAGGCCAAGCGGAACAACAATCTTTCAAATCTGATCCAATGCACGTGGATGCTTCAAGCCTTGTCTGTCTTTACTGCTATTTTCTCCTCTCTTGCCTGCTTAGCCAGGTCTGCATCATCTTCTCCCTGCTGCTCTGTCCAGACTCCCTTCCAGTTCCTAGTCACAAAGATCTCCTTTCTGTTTCCAGACAACCCATGTCCTCCCTGATCCTCCCACCTGGAGTCCAGAATTGGTGCCACTTTACATGTTCCCAGAGGCCTCCATTGGCACTTACAAGCTGAAATCATGCCAAGCATCTCATCCCAGCCTCAGGAGGGTCACTGCCAGCCCCAACCCCTCATCTGTACAAAAACAGGCTCAAAAGCACAAGCTTCAGAGAGTCAGGAGTCGGAGAGGTAATATCATCACTGGGGCAGCCAAGAGCTTGGTTGGGTGAGGATCCCACCTCCTCCGACCGGCCAGCTGATCTTTTACAGCCTAAGGAGACCACCTCCACCCAGGGTGATACTTTGTAAGAGCCTGAAGGTAAACCACTGAGCAGCAGGAGCCATTTGGAGCAAAGTGAAAGGATCACAGTGGTTTGGAATGCCCATGGCTCACCTGCTTGCTTTTCTTAAACTCCCTCGGAGGTGCACAACCTGTGGCCTGGGCTTTAGCCCTTGCCCTATACAAATTCCCAGGCAGGGAAGCTAGCATCCCTGGTAAAAGGAACTCTCAAACAAAATAACTAGCCAGGCGTGGTGGCTCATGCCTGTAATCCCAGCACTTTGGAAGGCCGAGGAGGGAGGATTGCTTGAGCCCAGGAGTTCAAGGTGAGCCTGCGCAATACAGAAAAACCTCATCTCTACAAAAAAAATTTTAAAAATTAGCCAGGCACAGTGGCTTGCATCTCTAGTCCCAGCAACTCGAGATGCTGAGGCAGAAGGATTGCCTGAGCCCAGGAGGTAGAGGCTACAGAGAGCCATGATTGTCATGATCATGCCAGTGTACTCCAGCTGGGGTGACAGAGTGAGACCCCCAACTCAGAAACAAAACAAAATAAATACACAAACAAATAAACTTGACATCTAACAAATAAACTTGACATTTAATAACTGCTATGAAAGGAAGATGGAGTCCTGAATATATATGACACGAAACAGAATTATTGGGACAGACCCAAAAAGCTAACTAGTTCAATAAACATTCTCCACGGGATAAAGGAAATGATTAGTAATATAAGCTCAGGAAAAATACTGAAAAGAAAAATACAAAAGTTGAAATAAAGAACACAATAGATTAGATAAACAAAAAGATAACAGAGGGAAGCAACAGAAGCTGAGAAAGAGGCAAGTTCCCAGAAGGCAGCAGGAAAGAATGAAAGGACAGGGCACAGAAACATACAAAAGAAAAGTAGAGGCCCCCACATCCAGACAACAGGGAAGAGGGAAGAAAAGAAAAGGAAATATTTTAAGAAACTGATAGCTAATTTCCCAGGATGAAAATGAGATGAAAGTCCTCAGATAAAGAGTTGATAAAGGACCAAACAGGAAATATAAAAACCCACACCGAGGCACATTATACTGAAACTTGAAAGTATTAAGATTAAAAGCTAATTCTAAAAGAATTTAGATCTGGGTGTAGCAACTCACGCCTGTAATCTCAGCACTTTGGGAGGCTGAGGTGGGAGGATGGCTTGAGCCCAGGAGTTTGAGACTAGCTTAGGCAACCTAGCAAGACCTTGTCTCTAAACAAAAAAAGAAAGAAATTAGCCAGGTATGGCCCCAGTTACTTGGGTGGCTGGGCAGAAGGATCACCTTAGTATAGGAGGTCAAGGATGCAGAGAGCTGTGATTATGCCACTGCACTCCAGCCTGGGTGACAGTGAAACTCTGACTCAAAAAAAAAAAAAAAAAAGAATTTAGAAAGAAAGCAAAAGGAGAAAAATGAGCTTAACATCAAATTTTTAAATAGCAACATCAATGTAAAAAAGACAGTGGAGTCTCATTTTTAAAATATGAAGGAAAAAAATTTTGAGGATACACTTATCAAAGGAGAGGGTATAATAAAGATATTCTCAGGCATGCAAAGTCACTGGAAGTTTGCCACCAAAAGCTTCACTCAGAAAATATTCATCAAGGAAGTACTGACATAAAAAGATAAATGAATCCTGTAGGACAAGTAACTTAGTAAAGTTTGTCATCTAAAAAGGATTAAAAAAAGGAAAAATAATTGCCAAAATTCCAGAAATAAAATTTTAGACAACCGCAACATAATTGGGATAAGGGCTAGGAAGAAAGGGATAAATCCTAGGTATATATCAACTGCGAACATATTGGTATTGTTACAGGTTAAATAAAGACTTCTATACATTTAATAAATAAATAGGAATAATAAAAACAAATTTGGGTTTTTTATTTTTTTGAGTCAGAGTCTAACTCTGTTGCTCAGGCTAGAGTACAGTGGCACACTCACGGCCACCGCAGCCTCTATCTGCTGGGCTCAAGCAATCCTTCCACTTCAGTCTTCCAAGTAGCTGGGACTACAGGTGTGCGCCACCAAACCCAGCTAATTTCTTTGATTTTTTTTTTTTTTTGTAGAGGCAAGGTATCTTGCTGTGTTGCCCAAGCTAGTCTCAAACTCCCAGGCTCAAGCAATCCTCCCGCTTCAGCTTCCCAAAGTGCTGGGATTACAGGCATGAGCCACCATGCCTGGCTTTAAGAATAATTTTTTTTACAAAGAATTGTATTGGGGTGTTTTTTTTCTTCCGTGAGGCTAATTTTTTTTATTTATTGTAGAGACGAGCTCTCACCAAGTTGCCCAGGCTGGTCCCGAACCCCTGGGCTCAGACAATCCTCTTGCCTCGGCCTCCCAAAGTGCTGGGATTATAGGCATGAGCCATCATGCCCCGCCAAATTTGAGTCTTAAGGGCAGTCACTATAACAACAAAAATAGAATTTGTTTTAAATGATGAGAGAAAAATTTTTATGCACCTGTATTTTCTACTTCATTTTTTAATGAAGTAGAATAAGAAAAAAATAAGATAATAGAAATAAATTCTAATAAAATAATCATTACCATAAGTATAAATGAATAATCTATTAAAGGACTTTCAGAGTAGACACAAGTGAGAAACAAATACACAAAAGAAAATAGAGAAAGACAGCCTAAGCAAACATGAATGAGAAGAAAGCCGTATAATTCATTTCAATATCTGATAATAAAAAGTTCAAATTTCTAAAAAGCTTGTAAAGGACAACAACGGATAATATATATTAGGAAAAGAAACAAGAAAAAAAGCTGTGATCTTTCAAATTATATATACCTAACTATATAATCGCAACTATATAAGCATGCATACTCCTACATAAAGCAAGAACTGACAGAATGACAGAAAAAAGAAACAAACAAATACACCTGAATATTTTCACATACTCCTTTCAGAAACTTCTAGAAAAGACAGACAAAAAATAAGAAGAAATACAGAAGGTCTTAATACAACATTTTTAAGAAAGTAGATATATAGAGAATTCTCTACATATATACCCAAACTGTGACTATTTAATTATTATTATTATTTTTTAAGCAGGATTTATTGAGAGGACAGAAAAGTTCCCAAAGTGGGAAGGGACCTGAGGGGGTTGCCCTGTAATTATTTTCAACATTTTAAAAAAGTAACCACATACAGGGGAAAAAAGAAAAAGTAGCCGCAGATTAGACCAAAGCTTCAGTAAACTCCAAGGAATCAATATCACAGAGACTAGCTTCTCTGACCATAAAATTAAAAACGATAACAAAAATCAAAACTTTTTTTAAAAATCCCATGCGCCTAGAACTTGGTTAGACAGAAAAACTTAAGGGGAATTTTAAACAACACACAGAATCGAATGACAGTGAAAACACAGCATATCACATTTGTCAGACACAGCTCAAGCATTACCCAGGAAGAGATGTATACCTTTAAATACATTCCTCTGTTCATTTTTTAATGATAAAATGAGCATGAGCTTCCCTAAAAGTCACACAAATAGAAAATAGAATACAGTGGAAAAACTCTCACAATATCCACCTGGCGGCCCACTGGGCCACCTCCTTCAGGATTCGTGAGACAAAATACAATGCTGTCAGTAAATAAAAATCTAAAGAAAAAACAAATCAGGCAATGGCATACCCACTGTTATCAATAGCTGCCTAGGAGGCCTATCCAAACTATTAACCAAAGCATACTCTATGTAGGAAAAAAGTTTCATGGCCCTGAATCACTCAAAAGTTTATACCCTTTTTTATCAGCCTCATTATAGAACAATAAAAAAAAAAAGAAAAGAAAAAGAAAGTTTAGATTCATTTGCTCCATCATTATGTTGGATGTAAAAATCAATAGATCCTGGCTGGATGCAGTGGCTCACACCTGTAATCTCAGCACTTTGGGAAGCCAAGGCGAGAGGACTGTCTGAGCCCAGGGGTTTGAGACCAGCCTGGGCAACTTGGTGAGATCTTGTCTCTACAATAAACTTAAAAAAAATAAAAATAAAAAGCCAGGCGTGATGACACGTGCTTGTAGTCCCAGCTACTTGGAAGGCTGAGGCGGAAGGATCACCTGAGCCCAGCAGCTCAAGGCTGTGGTAGCCATTGCACTCCAACCTAGGCGATAGAGACTCCAACGTCACCCCCGCCCCCCAAAAAACAAAACAGGTCCTGAAATCCAGTGTTTCCATCTTAATAAGCACTGGGCACCATTAATTTCAGACCCCATTCCCTCTGGCAGCCGTTGTGTGAGATTAAAGGACCCCTCCCTCCCCCTGCCTTTAACTGCTGTTGATGTCAAGAGAATAAAACATATTTGTACACAAGTACCTGATAGGGTAAGTCAGCCATCCTTAAATAAGTTTCCATTTTTAAACAGAAAGGAGACAAACTGGGAACACCATTGTTAGGTCTTGCAAACTGATGCAAAATAATAGCATCTTTGGAGTCAATCTCTTGCTGTTTCCTGCCAAAACCAAAACAGAAATAAAGAGCAATTCACATTAAACACATTCAGTTCCCTCACTTCCTAAGAGGACCCTGCTGGGTTGGAGCTCCCCAGTGAACAAGCAGATCTGTTTGTCACAGGGGCTCACCTCACCCAGCACTTAGAGACTGGAAGCTTGTCAGAAAACAAAAGAAGCTACGAACTCTGATATTATCATGACCCCACAAGTCAAAAGTAACTACTTGTCAAGTAGCTACCTATCAAATAACTACCCGTAGCCTGTGAGCAGGAAGAATATTTTCTGGTACTGGTCCACCAGCTGGCTATGTTTACCTGCCATGGACAAGTTGGATGGATAATAATGACATTCTGTGCCTATTACACTTATTATTGCTGTGAGAGTTTCACAGATATTATCTCCTTTAATTTTTACAATAGCTGTTATGAGGTAGGTATTATGTTTATCCACGTTTTATGGATGAGGAAATTGAGGCACAGAGGATTAACTGGCCCTAAGTCACACTGCTAGTAAATGACAGAACCTGGACTGAAACAAATAGTTAGAACCATGTTCCTGGCCACTAGACTATACCATGAAACAGTCTATTCATCCATAAGAATAACATCCTAGGAATAACAGTGCAGATTTGTTCTGCCATGACTCAAGACTGCGGAATCTGAAATGAATATTCTGGTCCCTCTTCAAAACAAGCCCATGCCCTCAACTGGTCTTTCACCTGTAGTGCCATGGAACCTGACTTCTGGACCCATTCTCATTTTCTCTCTCTCTCTCCCTCTCCCCCTCACCCCTACCCCAGTCTCCTGGGCTGTCTCCCTGTCCTTTTCTTCTGGGCTTTCTTTCTCTTTCTCTCCTTTTCTGCTTCCAGCATCCACACTTTGACCACACAGCATATTTTTTAGTACCCCTTTTCCTTTTCTTTCATGTCACTGACACACTCATCTTTTCCTTTGGCTACTTTTTTGGGTGAGAAGGACTTCCCTGGGTACAATTTTTCAATAGCCATCACATAGCAGAATCAATGCTGGATTCCAAGTCTGGACACCTGAGGTCAAGTTCAAGTCCTCCTTCCCACTGGTCATGTCACCCTAGAACTTTCCACCTCCTTCACCTGGAAGAAGAGTGCGGTCAGTACCAATTCTGCGTGGATTATTGTGAGGCTTAAATAAGATGATATCTGTAAACATTTAGAGAGCTATCAAGCCTTAAATAATAGTAGAAGTTATTTTCATCCAAAAACATAATTCTTCTCTCTGTAAGCCACAAAAATCTCATCATTCCACACAGGCCCTCTCATTCTCCAACCCTCAGGAACCTTGTGCAATTCACATCTTTCATCTACCTAGCCTTTTCCCAGATAAACTTCACTCTTTCCCTTGGCCCAGTATGTCACCCAAGCAAGAACAGACTTTGGATCTTCATCGTGTGGAAGCTCGAATCCTGCAGTATCCACATTTAGTAAAACAAACTCTCTTGAAGGTTAGCACTCAAGGAGACATTCAACTTAGAGTTCAGAATGAACAGTTTTAGAAATACCAGTCAAGTCAAAAGAATAAAAATATTTGCTGCCTTATGGCAATACTTGCTATAAAACAAAGGTTTTCCTTTATATAAAAATGTTTGGAAGGTCGGATGTTAAAATCAAAAACCCACTTAGACTACGTTCCTAGACAGCACAAACTATGGATCTGACAATTCACTAACTGATTTTCTCTAGTCAAATAATTCACACCACAAAGTGGTATTTTCTTTTTTTTCCCTACAAAGTGGTATTTTCATGTAAGTTAGTCAGGCAAAAATTTAAGAACTGAAAGAAGAGAACATAAATATAAAATCTCCTGTTCCATTGCCAGAATGATCTCATTCTAATGGTTAATTTGGGCCAGGTCACAGTAAGAATGGATGGTAATTATGTACCAAATATAAGCCAATGGTTTTGTACAGAACACACATATTAACTTATTTAATTTGGCCAATGAGACTAGAGAATGGGTATTGCTATAGTTTAAACTTAGGACACCAGATCATACTTATATTTTACAGCAGACAAAGAAAACTGAGCTCAGAGAGGTTAAATAGCTTGCCCCAGAAACATCAATTTAAGGTCAAGTCTGTAATAATTCCAGTTCACAAACTCTTAAGCACTTCAAGGACACCAAGATGGTCAATCTTCAGTTAATTTTATTAACACAGCCATTTGACTCAGGACACTGAAGCCTGGAACTTTCTGGGGAAAAAAAAGGTATAATAGCTAATGATGGCCAACTTTTATTGAATCTTTGCCCTTTGACAAACTCTGTTCTAAATATTTCACATTAACTCATTTAATCAACTGTGAGGAAGCTATTACTATCTTTATCTTACAGATGAGAAAACTGAGTCACCAAGAGCTTACTATCATATCCAAGGTAATATGATTAGCTACAGGCAAAGTCTAAGCTTGAACCCAGACAATCTGACTCCTCCAGAGCCCTCTCTCCACTAGTCAGAACCTCTCAGTTTAGGTTCAGAGGATCAATGAGTTGTTTCCTGTATACTTACGGCTTGTGCCTATGGTCTTGGCCAGGTGCGGGGGCTCACGCTTGTAATCCCAGCACTTTGGGAGGCCAAGGAGGGAGGACTGCTTGAACCCAGGAGTTTGAGACCAGTCTAGGCAACAGAGTGAGACCTTGTCTCAAAAAGTAAAATATATATATATAAAGAGGCCTTAGGATGAGGTTGGTATAAGAGAATACCCATAAAGGATGAAAAAAAATTACCTATCACATACAAGGTGCACTAGTTAGGTGACAGGTACACTTAAAGCCCAGACTTCTTCACCACTATACAATTCATTCATGTAACCAAAAACCACCTGTACTCCTAAAATTACTGAAATAAAACAAAAAGAAAATCCATAGAGCATCATCAACTAGCTATTCTAGTAGTAGACTGTCTCCAGTTCCCTGGCCAAGGATGAGTTGTCAGTTTGAGATTAGATGTGGACCTGTGGGCTGCTCTGAGTCACTAACTAAATTTTCTAGAACAGGCTGACCCCATGTGCCAAAAGTTCAAATGAACTACTGGTAATGAAGTTATTACTTAGTCATTCAATTTACAAATGACTGATTGAATTTAAGACAGCTGCCAGGCTATCTCCACTCAGGGAAAATAGAGGATTGTGACAATATTTGTTTTAGAAATATGCTCGTGGAAAATAACATGGATAAAACCCCAAACACCAGCCAGGCGCAGTGGCTCATGCCTATAATGCCAGTACTTTGGGAGGTTGAGGTGAGAGGATTTCCTGAGCCCACAGATTCGAGAACAGCCTGGGCAACATGGCAAGACCTCGGTCTCTACAATAAATCAACAAATTAGCCAGGCATGGTGGAATGTGCCTGTTGTCCCAGCTGTCTAAGGTAGAAGTCTAAGGTGGAAGGATCGCCTGAGCCCAGCAGGTGGAGGCTGCAGTGGCCATGAGCGTGCCACTGCACTCCAGCCTGGGTGGCAGAGTGAGACTCTGACTCAAAAAAAAAAAAAAACACAACTAGGAAAACCCCAAACACCTACGTTGGTTTTCCTCATTAATTAAACTTACTAAGTAACTTTCACTTGTCAACTTTATATCTATGCCACAGAAAACCCAAGATGAATGGTGGAGAGTTTGCAATTGCCAGTGAACTCAGACAGTGTCGCCATTTTACGGTGCATTTCCTATCCCTCACATTCGATGTTTCGTTTATTGCCTAGATTACGCAAACTATTGAAACTTGGATTTCCCCTTCAGTGAAGGCCTCTATCATGTGCCCTCTGAAGTCTTAGTCCCCATCCTCCTCACTGCCTTCTCTTTCCCCCATCCCAGCACCCCTAGAGGCTACTGGAAAGTTTGACCCTACCACAGGCCTGTCTTCCCTGACCAATGCCCCAGTTCTTAACATTTCTCTTCCTCTTCTCCCTAAAACAACCTATTACAGAGCAGGTGCTTTCCAGGAGGCAGCAGTAAAAAGTGCATGCTTTGAGGACACACATTCTCAGATTTGAATTTGGATTCTGCTCATTACTATGCGATCCTGGGCAAGTTGCTTAAGACCCCTCGGCTGTAATTTCCTTATCTATAAAAAGGGTATCAAGCCTCAAACAGCAGTTGTGAAGAATAAATGCAATCACGCATGTAAAGCACTTATATACAGAGTCCCTACTAACCGCTTGAACATGGGCAGTCCTTTTAATGCTCACAGTATAACAGGGTTTCCCAATTCAACTTAAACATTTGTCAAGAAAAGAAAGTGAATAAATCAAGGAGATAAAACTCCTTAATGCAAATAAGTGGGGCTGGTAGTCCCCTAGATGAAAAGGAGCTATCTGTGGGCATCTCCAGTCGCCAGCAACCACACCTGCCAGGGCGTGGCCCACTCAGAATGAGCCCTGAACTCTCCCCTATTTCTGTAAGGTCATTTATTTAAACTGTTTCAGACTCATCCTTCCAGTCCACAAAGTGGAAAACTGCTGAGAACCCACATAGTCCGGGATCCTCAAAGGCTTTAGACTGGAATATAACTGAGAAACAACCGGGTTACCATTTCAGCTATGTCCACATGCTTTATTTCTTTTTATAGCTAACCTAACTTGAAAAGAGTTCTAAAACTGGCACAAATACAAATTAATCTACAAAGATAAATCACTTTAATTTCTTTACATTTGGTTCAACTAGATTCAAGACCCTGTGCTAAGCAAGAGAATGAAATGTACAAGCTGAAAATAAACTTAACTACGGATAAATAATATGCAAGCCAATATATTTGCCCAGTCCTAAGTGACTTCCCACCTGCTCTAACCGGAAATAATCAAAATTCCTAAGTTGGGCAAAATACCAACATGAGGCTGGCACACTGTCCTCCTAGGATCCCTGCAGGCTGGTAAAGGTCACCTACCACTGTCTGTGTTTATAACCTATTGTGTAGGATCCCTCCACTGGGAGAAGGCGGTGTGGACACACTGCTCTCACTTTACAAAACACCGGACAAGAAGGACATTCTGAGCCATTGAAAACTGCTTGGCTTCCAGCGACTGAGGGCTCCAACTCGTGGACATTTCAGCCCTAAACTGAAACACCCATTAGCCCAACGACGGTCTCACAGCCCTGTGGTATCACCCTAACTCAAACCAACATCTCCTACCGGCTGGACAGACCGACAGCCGGGGCCTCCGTCTTCCGGTGTTTCCAAGTCAATCTTGTAAACATTCTGCGGCAGCGGATGCCACTGTGGACAGCACGGGGCGACTCCAACACGCCCATGTGCTAGCCTGTCCTCGGATCTCCAGCTCACACAACAATGGCACTTAAGCCGGAAGACGGTGCTTGGCGTTCGACACAGATAAGCAGAGAACCGGGTTAAGGCTGCACCAACACTGCGCCCCACTCTACCGGGCCATGCACCTCGAAGGGGACCCTCAGACTTCTGCAGCTTGTGCAGTTTTTCAGCCTCCTGATGTTGACATTTAGGGAAAGATGGTGGAGAACTAGCCTTTCAGGCGAAAGATGAGATGACTCTCCTCCACCCCCCTCCATGATTACCTATAAACAAGTAAGGCGTTTCTTAAAAGTGTAACCTAGCATTTTTCCAGGGCCTGATTCTACGGTTGCAAACATATTGCACTTAGGACCCTAAGGACGTCTCTGAACAGATAACGACCCGAGACCCGGAGCATTTCGGCTTTTAGCACCGAGCACCGGGCGGCAAATGGCTTTCCCTCCCAGCACCAGCTTAATTCTCCTTCGACTCTAAACTGCCCCCACGGCCGGGAGACCACGGACTGCCTTTGAGGAAAGGAAATGACAGGACGCTGAGGCATCCGGGCTGCGTGACCGAGGGGCGGGCACGGGTCCCCACTCGCGGCAGCCCTGCCTTGGCCAGGTGCCCCTCTCGGCGGCCCTGCTGGGGGGGGGCGGGGGACCCTCTCCGGCTCACCTAATGACCAGGAGTTCGTGGAGCACATACGCAGCTGCGGCCAGCAAAGCTCCCCCGGTCAAGTAAAGGGTTTTCTTCCACCAGGGATCGGAGCCCAGCCCTGCCATGATCCCACCGTAATCCTGCAAAGGGAAAGCGATGATGTCCCCATAAAAGGAGAAGGGCTCCTCGGACCCGGCCCACCAGCCGAAGAAGGAGACGCTCTGGTTCCAGCTCAGATCCACCACGCACGGCCTGGACGAGGCAAAGCCAACCCCCCAGCGCATG
>NW_007048838.1:509282-509815 GCF_000164805.1 Carlito syrichta
GTGTTCTGGCCGTCAGGAGAGCGCTCTGTATGCGCGTAATTTATTTTTTAGAAAGCGCCCTTATTGCATTATGCAATTCCCTCGGCCTTGGCCAGGTGCTCCCAGCGATGGCTGGTCTGACGAACGGCCGTTCCCCTAGCTCGAGAGATCACCCCGGGACAGACCCAGCTCCAGCCCGTCTTCTCCTCTGAGAAGTCATCGGGGAACTCGCTGATGCGGGGTTGGGTTGGGGATTTTTTGGCCTACTTGTTGTTTTCCTTTAACTCCATTTTTTTTTTAAGTTCATAAGAACAAAGAATAGGACTGTGTTTCATAAGAGTTTATAGCGCATACACAAACGTTAGCAAGAGCACGGGCGCTTTAAAAGTGTCTGGAAGAATTGAAAAAGGCTTCAGGACATGCAGGGTCATCATTCCTACCGGAAACTTTCAGACTTTTGCCTGGGGTGCCAGGCACTCTTTTATTTTTCATTTTTGTTTTTTGAGTTGGAGTCTCACTCGGTCGCCCAGACTGGAGTGCAGCGGCCGCTCCCG
>NW_007048838.1:510060-512773 GCF_000164805.1 Carlito syrichta
ATCCACTCACCTCAGCCTCCCAAAGCGCGGGATTACAGGCTGAGCCACCGAGGCTGGCTTCTTTTTTATTTTTATTCTCACTTTTTGTTTTCCCCTTCTCTTACCACACCTGCCCCCTGGAACAGGCGGCGAGTGCGGTCGTATTGTTAATAAGTCATAAATATGGGCGTATGTCAAGCCCCAAGGAGACGGAGAGTGGGGCTAGCCAGGCGGATTCCTGAGCACCAGCACTGAGGAATCCCAGACTCCTGCGGAAACGTGTGGCCGCCCAAGAAGTCGTGTGGTGCTTGGAAGTGAGCCTTCCATGAGTAGTTTGCAAGGGGTGAAACCCAACAGCCTCCTGGAGTGACACCAGACTGCCTTTCACAGAGAGGGACCAGGAAGCTGCAGGGGCTTGTTTCTGGGGAGCAGAGTGGGCACGTTTGGGGTCTGACCTGAAATGCTCTGGGAGAGGAAGCCAGGAGTGTCCTTCCCACATAGCACTCAGTAAACAGTGAGTCAACATTTATTTGTTTGTTTGCTTTTTGAGTAGGAGTCTCATTTTGTCGTCCAGGTTGGAGTGCAGTGGCATGATCACCACCACTGCAGCCTTGACATGCTGAGCTTCCAAGTAACTGGAAACACAGGTGTGCACCACCACACCCAGTTAATTTTTTGATGTATTATAGAGGCAAGGTCTCTCCACATTGCCCAGGCTGGTCTCAAACCCGCGGGCTCCTCTTGTCTCTGCCTCCCTAAGTCCTGGGACTACAGGCATAAGCCACGGCATCTGGCCTGTGAGCCAGTATTTAAAGACTAGAAGCTTGATGTTTGGTACCAAATTTATTGACCTGAATGTCTAGATCTAGACACGGGGATGACATGCAATCCCTGAGTGCAGGAATCTGGAGGGCAAGAAGCAGAGTCAGCCAGACCAAACTTATGCCCAGAAAACAAGTTAGAAACTAGAAGGAGTGTCATGTTTTGATCCAGAGAGCCACTGCCTGTTATTTGCTCACAACTGCTATGCTGGGCACCTTTCCCCACCACCTCTCCACCCTCCCATGCAGGTCAGTGACCCACTGCTGCTTCCTGGGAGAGTGTCAGGAAGGACCCTCCGATCTTTGGTTCAAATATAGTTTAAATTTTCAGAGACACACAGCAATGAAAGTCTTTAAGAAGCAGGTGTGGGTAAAATGAAATCCCATGGGAGAAACGAATATATATATATATATATATATAATCTTAAAACCATCTGATGCAGGTTCAATTTTAGCTTTTGGATCCACGTTATAGAAGAGAGAAGATTATTTTTGCTAGGGCGATACAAGATGAAAGGGGGCAGAGTAGGTGCTGGGAATTCAACAAACCTGAGTTGAGCAAATGTTTGATATCGGAACTTCAGAACAAACCTTTGGGCAACACTGAGGAGGAGGAGGAGGAGGAGGAGGAGGAGGAGGAGGAGAAGTCACAGCAGTTATGCAAGCCTTAGCCATTTCTCGATCCAAGGTCAGACTGAGTCCCAGAGGGAAAAGCTGCTCTTCCAAGGGGTACAGCCCAGCCAAAGAGAGACTCGGGGGCAGGGGACTGGGCCCCAGAGGGGCAGTTGTGGTGGAGTGAACTCCGCAGAAGAGAGCTGAACAGAGTTGACTTAACAAGAGGAGCTGGGGAGGCCAACTCTTCAAAGAGTGGTCCCTCAGAAACCCCTGCAGGGAACCAGGTCCTAGGCTCAACCCACAGTGGCTACACAGGGCCCTGGCCTTGCAGGGTGGAGGTATAGGGCTGAGCATGTCTGTGGCCCAGCTCTACGCATCAGGCTCCTGTAACTGATGAGAGAACATGGAGACTCGGGAGCCAGAGTGGGCATTCTTCCTCCACCCCTCCCACCACCGTCACCCATTTGGACAGCTTTGGTGGTGGAAGCATAGACGTTAACTCCAAGCTACAGACAACTTATTTTTTCTTTTTCAATGGTTATTTATTTATTTATTCATTCATTCATTCATTCATTTTGAGTAGGAGTCTCTCTCTGTCACCCAGGCTGGAGTGCAGTGGCATGCTCATGGCTCACCACAGCCTCCACCTCCTGGACTCAGACAATCCTTTCGCCTCAGCTTGGAGGAAGTCTTCTCAGATGCTAGAACAATTAGTCCCAAGTAGTTGGGACTGCAGGCATGCACCACCACACCCAACCAACTTTTTTATTTTTTATTTTTTCTAGAAACAAGGTCTCACTATGTTGGCCAGGCTTGTCTCTAACTCCTGGTCTCAAGCGATCCTCCCACCTCAGTCTCCCAAATGTGGGGAGATTATGGGCATGATCCACGGCACCCAACCGGAGGATTTTTTTTGACTTTTAATTTTTTTATTTTAAGGATGAGGAGTAAAATTCAGGGTTAGGTGTTCATTATGCAGGTACTCTTGTGGATGAGGTGTGCCCTCCCTTCCCCAGGCAGACTCCCACTACTGCCAATCCCACTTCCCCGCCCCCTCCCAGCAGTTTCCCGCTACTGTCAGAGTATTTTTTTTTTTTTTGAGTTGGAGTCTCGCTCTGTTGCCCAGACTGGAGTGCAGTGGCCGCTCCTAGCCACCACAACCTCGACCTGCTGGGCTCCGGCGATCCTTCCGCCTCAGCCTTCCAAGGAGCTGGAACTACAGGCCCGCGCTACCATGTCCGGCTAATTTTTAATTTATTGTAGAGATGAGGTCTCGCCAAGTTGCCCAGGCGGGTCTC
>NW_007048838.1:513131-597556 GCF_000164805.1 Carlito syrichta
GAGGCTGCGGTGGCCGGGAGTGGCCACTGCACTCCAGTCTGGGCGACAGGGTGAGACTCCAACTAAAAAAAAAAAACCAAAACTAACTTTGAGTGTAGGAAGTCAAGAAAATAAGGCACTAATATTGACTGAACACTAGGTTAGTCTAGTGATTTTTTTCAGTAACTTTTCAAAGCAATCTAGATAAGTATTGTCCTTCCAAGTTTACAAGTGAAGGAAACAGGCCCAGGGGAGTCAATTAATAAGTTCAATTCCCAGAGCTAGGTTATGATGGAGCCAGGATTCAAACCCAAGCGTATCTCATATCAGGGGCCCTGTGGGCTCTTCCACCACCTGCCTTGTCTCACATGAAGCACAGTGTGAGAGCTGGAGCGCTGTCCATGGTATTCCTTCCTTACACGCTCAGTCTGTGGCTCAGTTTTAATTATGAATGACTATAAGTCATCATTGAATGCCTCAAATACCCATTGGCTGTACCATCACCTTTAAGAAAGGTGGCTTCAGACAGTTTCTTATGCAGATGTTGTTACACCTTGTGTCACATGAGTCTGTAGCCTTGCCATGACAACTGGTCCCAGGGCTTTGTCATTTTGCTCAAACAAAGGACAGCAAGGTCAGAGGCGATAATGTTACTCTAAATTTTACCATAAAGCTTCTATTTTCTTGGCTTGATTTGTGGAAGAGACCCAATACTACCCTACCTGCCTAGGATAGTGGATCCTGAATTCTAACCAACATTATAGCCCGAAGCCATCTGTCACCATAAGGCAGCTTTGCCTTTATATTTTCTGATCCACTGGACTTGAGCATTTTATAAATCATTATGCAGCATTCAGATCTCACGTCCTGATGCTGAGAAAACATTTGCAAATAATAACCAGGCCCAGATGGGTGAGAGGCAATTGAGAAAGTAGATTCTGAGAAGAGGTTCAGACAGTTGGAGTCTGGGCAATGGATTCGTTTTCGAGGACAGAGGACAGAGCCCTGAGATACCACATTTAGAGGATAGGCAAAGGAAGAGCGCCTAGGTGGGAAACTGAGAAGGTATCAGAGCTGCAAAAGTCAAGGGAGTTTCAAGGAAGTTTGGGGTAGTATCAATAGTGTCATATGCTTCCAAAAAGTCAAGTAAAATGAAGTTAACCAGCAGGGCAGACACTACTGACCTCAGTTAGTGAGCACATTCAAGTGATAGACTTGAAAAATATTCCTCTCTATAGTGGCAAAAATGTCTGTGCCCTCATACATACCCTTATCACACACGACATTTTAAATGTTTTGGTTTTTAAATTTATACTTCTCTTATTATGTGTGAGGTTGAGTGCATTTTTAAAAGAAAGATGCATTTATACTGACTTTTCTGTGATATGTTTGGTTTTTTTTGTTTTTTTAATTGATTTAAGAGAAGGCCTCACTGTGTTGCCCAAGGTGGACTTAAACTCCTGGGTTCAAGTGATCCTCCCACTTCAGCCTTCCAAGTAGCTAGAATTACAAGCACAGCCCATTATGTCTAGTTCTGAAATGTTCGTTTTTTAACTTGACTTTTTTTCCCCAGCTTGTTTGGTTTCGATTTTTTATTTTTTTCATCTATCACAACTCACCACAGCCTTGACCTCCTGGGCTCAGGTGATCCTTTTGCCTCAGCCTCCCAAGTAGCTGGGACTACAGGCATGCACTACCACACCTGGAAAATTTTTAAAAAAAAATTTTTTTTTTTTGTAGAGATGAAGTCTTACTATGTTACTGAGGCTAGTCTCGAACTTCTGGGCTCAAGCAGTCCTCTTGCATAGGCCTCCCAAAATGCTGGAATTACAGGCATGAGCCGCCACACCCGCTGTCTTCTTGGTTTTCTACTATAGCTTTGGAGAGGATTTATTCTCTGAATGGGATGTTCAAATTCATGATTTCAATGTTCTTACATGATTCCTCAAGTGCTGGGGTGTTTTAAAGAAAAAAACATTTTGATATTTGTTCAAGGCCTTCAGGAAGACTTTATTCAAGGAAGTATTGCCATGGTGTTTTGCAGTAGGAAAGAAAGACTGAACTCAACTCTGAGCAAGGAAAAGTAGGGATTTACAACCAAGAAGCAGGGTGAGAAGGGGGCGATGGCTACATATGGAAATGTATTAAGAGAAGACATCACGGCTAGGAGGCTAAACTGACCTAACAGGATCCTTGGTGAAAGTAGGCCAGGGTGACCAGATACCATCTGAAGGATGAGACATTTGGTCAGATATTGAGGGTGATTAAATATCAAGGAGAAAGGAATCTGGCTAAACTGACTTAACAGGTTTCTTGCTAAAATTGGGCGAAGCAAACATGGACACAGATGTCCAAAGGTTGAGACCTCATTGAGAAGATGGCTTAGAGGAACCTGATGAAAATTTGGTTAAGGAGAGAGCCTTTGTCACGTGTGACTATGAGGTAGAAGCCTCGAGGGACAAGGTAGGCCACAGACCTTCCACGAGGACATTGGAGTTACTAAGGAATATGGGAAGACTTAGGGAGGGGAAGAAGAAAAAAGACTCTGTGATTAAGGGGAGTGACTGGAAATGAGGGTTTGCAACAGAGAAGGAGTAGAGGTTGGAAGAACTAGACCTGAAACTTGGAGAAGCATGAGCTTTTACCAAATGGACACAAACTCCATCTCCCGACTCTGAGGTTCAAAGAAAATATGAAACTTCCTCTCAAAATGGTTCCAGATGAAATAGTCTCCCGAGAGGAGAGCCAGGTTTCAGTTAAGGTAGGAAGTAAAGGGGACCGCTATGAGGACTTGAGAAGGTAGGGTGGTTGGGACATCATGAAATGGACCTTATAGAGCTTGCTGCAGAAAAGTGTAGATATGTGGGATTTGGGCAAGGCATATTCAAGAAGCACTCTTGAGAGATTCTGGGAAAGCATCAGTATGGGGTGTGTACATGTAATGACCAGGGACAGCAGAGATCCTTGTCAGACCACAGGAATGGCACACACATCAGCCCCAGCAGGTCCCTGGAGCCCCAGTGACCTGGGTCTGAACTGATTGCTTTCAAAGAAAGGTGTCATCCAAGGAGCATATCAAGGTTGTTTAAAATCAAGAAAGAAAGGGGGATCTTACGTCAGTGAGTTCTGCATCCATTATTTCCTGCTCCTCAATGAGAAACAAAGATTCAAATCTAGCTAAAGTGGAAACATCTGGTGTCCATATTTACCTTTTAACTTTCCACCCCCATTCTCAGCTCTGCCACCGCATCTTCTTGAGGACGTATTTCTTTCTTCGGGTCCAGCTGGTGCCTCGTATTTCCTAGACAGTAGTTCTTTATATGTGTTGTATCCTTTTCTCACTGGGATACAAGAGGTGTATTGATCTCACAATCAGTTTTTTCTTTTCTTTTTTTTTTTTTTTTTGGCTTAATGTTCGTGTAAGTTGTGCAGCATGTTTTGATACAGAAAAGGCTTGCGTGCCATTTGCATCCCATTAATAATTGTCAAGTAAGAATCTCCCTTCTAATAGAGTAGCATTGTAAGTTAATAAATGCAATTACATGTTGGTAGTACAAACACTTTTCTTTTTTTCCATTTTTTTGTAGAGATGGGGTTTCACTATGTTGCCCAGGCTGGTCTTGAACTCCTGGCCTCAAGCAATCCTCCCACCTTGGCCTCCCAAAGTGCTGGAATTATAGATATGAGCCACCATGCATGGCTGTACTAATATTTTTATTTGTCCTTGCTTCCATCTTTATTCTACACTGACATTTTCTTAGCTTTTCAGACCTGCTTATACGGCCTTTAATGATGCAAATATGTTGGATGGAATTGTGGGAACCTCATCAGTTCAGGTTTTAAAAATATTACTGATAATCATAACTTGAACTTGTGTCTGATTGCTGAACAGTCTCTAAATCTCTGATGCTTCTTAACATTATATATTTCAGGTGAACAGTAACACAGAAGCCTTCTTGAGTGTTCCAGGCATACATCAAAGGGATATTTCAAATAGTGTCCAAAAATTTGACTTTTTTGCTTGACTAAACTATTTTTGATGTGTGCTGTTTTAACTCAATGCTTTTCTTCAATTTATCATTAATACAATAGTAAAACATCTAACTATAATGTAGAAAGGATGTAATTTTATATAGGGTCTTCAAAACATTTTATGAAGTTACAATTAAGTAGTGTATAGTTGTTTTAATCATAGTAGGACAATGAAGCTTTAAGAGAATCGAGGCAATAGCCCAGATTAACTTCCTGAAGCTCTGTTTAAATGCTTTTGAAGATGCTGCCTTGTATACAGACAATCCCAATGTGTGATAATAATCCAGCTGTATGGAGCTATGCTACTACTGGGACCATATATGATGGCATGAACACTCAGTATAAAAATGGTGAAGGGCAGGGGCTAAGGCATCAGACTGAGTTCAGATCTTGGCTCTGTCTTACTAGTTTTGTAATGCTGAACATGTTACTCAACATCTCTGTGAATGGAGCAAGCTATAGTCCCTCCCACACTGGGCTGTTGTGAGGATAAGATGACATTGCACAGGCATAGCATTTAGCACAAAGCCTGGCACTCCACAACCCCAAAGGATGACAGTAAGTGGCAAAAGCTACTCATAAATTTTTTTAAAAAGCAACAGGAGTCATAATTGCACATTAATTCAGGCAGGATTTGTTTTCTAGGCCAACTCAGAACCACAATTTCATTAACATTTTCTGCTAACATTTGATTTTGAAACTTTCAAATTCATAGAAAAGTTGAAGAAATAGTGTCCTGTGTGTCCTCACCAGGACTCACTGACTTCATATTTTGCTACATTTACCTTGTGTTTCTACACAAGCAGGGACACAATTTCAGAAACTAAAAGTTCTGGGCTGGGCGCAGTGGCTCAAGCCTGTAATCTCAGCACTTTGGGAGGCCAAGGTGAGAGGATTGCCTGAGTCCAAGGGTTCGAGACCAGCCTAGGCAATTTGGTGAGTCCTTGTCTCTACAATATATCAAAAAATTAGCTGGGCGTGGTAGCACATGCCTGTAGTTTCAGCTGCTTGGAAGACTGAGGCAGAAGGATTGCCAGAGTCCAGCAGGTTGATGTTGGGGTAGCCGTGAGGATGACACTGCACTCCAGCCAGGAAGACCGAGTGAGACTCCAAATCAAAAAATAAAAGATGTTAACATTTGGGAAAGCTGAGTAAAGGGTATATGAAAACCCTTTGTATTCCTTTTGCACATTTTTTCTAAGTCTGAAATTACTTTTGAAATTATCTTAAAATGTAAAGTTTAAAATAATGCAAAAGACCTGTAATAAACAGTTCTGTATTAAAATCCAGCATATTTATTAAAAAGTCAAAAAACAACAGGTGTTGGCGATGGCTGCAGAGAAGAGGGAATGCTTCTATGCTGTTGGTGGGAATGTAAGCTAGCTCAGCTTTTATGGAAGGCAGTGTGACGTTTTCTCAAAGAACTACAGATGAGCTTCCATATGATCCAGCAATTTCCACTTCTGGGAATATACCCAGAGGAACATAAATCACTCTACCAAAAAGACACCTGCACACATACATACTTTATGTGGTTTTTATTAGTCAAAGGCACAACTGCCTTTAACTAAAACCAAATAAAGAAAAATATAGATGATATAGATTCCTTTAAATTAAAATACATTACACCATACAAGTATGCAAATACATAAGGGAAAAAATCTGTTTTGTGAGATGAAACAAATATGTATACCCTACTCATACATCAAAGGCTGAGGGACTTAAGTACCTAGATCACACAAAATATCTCGACAAAACTGTTTATCCACAGAAGGTCTTGAAAATAGCTATTAGATAAAATATAAAAACTTTGTCCAAGGTTTTTAGCCGTTTTTATTGGCCTTTTTTTCACGATTCTAAGGATAAATTGTGTATGTTTTATATTTGTATACATCAGACTCTCAAGTCTTATTACTCCACCCTCAGAAGCAATTCATTTCTTCGGCTCTTCATGCACAACCGGGTTGGGGCAGGCATTAGCTCGGAGGTCTTCTGGTTCCCCTTTTGAAACAGGCTCAGCAGACACTGGGTGTTCTTGTACCCTGGATTTCATGGCATGAGCTGCATAGTTAAGGCTGGTATTTTCACTCCAATGCCAGTAGCCTGAGAATGGGTTATAGAGCATCCCTGTCACAGTTTGAACTGACAGACCATCTGGAAAAAAAAAATCAGAAAGAGTAGATTTAATAAACATTTACCTTCCAAGTGCCAAGAGTCTCCTGCAACGTTCCATAACTTAAGTGGCAAAAATACTCTGTAATCATGTAGAGATCATACCTTACAACAGACTAAAACAGACACTCTGAAGCAGACTGCTTGGGTTCAAATCCCAGCTCTGGCACTTATTAGATGGTGTCAGTGTGCAGGTCACTTAACCTTTCTAAATCTCAGTTGTCTTACATGTACAGACCATATATCACAGAGCTGTTAGAATCAGACGAGCTAGGGGTGTAAAGTGACACAGTGCTTGGAATTTGGAAAGTACTCAATAAACGTCAGCTGTTATTAGAAAATGCCTGCCAATAAGAGATCCCCATAAAACATCTTTTGAGATTTTTTTTCCTACTCTATTTTCAACAAATCTATTTGCAGAAATCTTTATAATGTACTACATTGCTACAGACTGATACTATTCCATGTAAAATAAAGTTCATTGATAGAATGTTATATGAAAAAGCATGAGAAATACAGGTGTTTAAGTACCCTGCAGGGTGACTGACAGATACTATTACTTGACAGGAATTAAACACATAAACTGAGTGCTTACTATGTGTAAAGCAGAGCTGGACAGTATAGTGAATACAGTGAATACAGAAAGGAAACACATTCTTGCCTTCCAGGTCATAAGAGGGTGGGAAAAAAAAAACACCAAAATAACCAATATTGTAAATACATAAAAAATAACATAGAAGTTCAAAGTAGATCTGAATATGGAGGAGTCAGAAAAAAATAATAAGTAAGATAAACTGACACAGACAGGGCTCATTAGGGCAAATTGAAGCCATGTAAATAACAGACATTTGTGCCTCATCCTTAAACAAACAAGGACCAAAGGGCCAAAAAGTATTCACTGATCACCTGTTGCCTGCTTGGCCCAGGGTTAGGTGCCACAGGTGAGAGAGGAGTGGCAGTTACTGCTCAACTCTAACCTCCAGGAGTTGGTGACCTGTTGTTTTTTGACTTTGACCTAGTTGAGCAGATAAAACCAACCCCCCCCCCGCAAAGATGGCCTGTTAATTAAGTGCAGGGTTATATGATTAGTAATTACAGGTGCATTAAAAGTTCAGTTAGGCTTTGAAAATGGTAAAAATGGCTCTTAATACTTACTTGATTCCAGAATGCTCTCTAGATTTTCGGGTGAAACAAACTTCTCCCATGTATGAGTACCTTTTGGTACGATACCTGCAATTTGTTCTGAAAAAACAATTCCCAAGGCATAGGACAGTTGGGTTTTGTTGATTGTAGTAATGAATAAAGAGCCACCGGGCTAAAAGAAGTAAAATTTTTAAAATTAAGATTATACAGAAGTAAAACTTAAAAGATTAGGTATATCAGTTCAGTAAGGGCTTAGCTTACTCCTCCCTCCTCTTTTCTTCCAAATAATTTAGTACAGTTGAGATATAGGAGTATAAATAAAATGTAATAAAATATAATTTACCAAAACAGAATTTTTTTATCTTGGAAAATTTACCATGAAAGGCATTTTTGATGCATCACTAAGTTTATACAACAGTATTTACAACTAACTCTTAAAATCACACCTGATTGTGATTTATATTTATATTATACATATTCTTTTGGACATATCAAATATGTTAACATTGAAATGAGAACAGGCCGCTCTTCCTTGTTTCATGTCTATATTCACATTTTAACATATGTCAACACGGCTTTAAGTGCCGTGCAGGACTAAATTGTTTGGCACAGCACAGGGCTACTCACTTTGTGCAGGGGAGCCCTGCCAGTAAGTGTTCTTTGATAAAAGCATTTGTGATTAAGGTTTGAATGTCTTTTGTTTTGTTTTGACTTCATTTGCATAAAGAATATAAAGAGATCAAGATAAGCACTGAGATGAGTACAAAACATTTATGAGATTGTTCAGTCTACCATTTTTTAGTGACTAATTTATTTATGGAGCTTCCTATGTTTAGTCTCATATATGACAAGAACATTTATGCTCCTTCCTTCTTTGATATATTATCATTAGCTTATTGGTGGTAAAATGCCAAAGATTCCCTCTAAAATACTCATACTGCTATTGACATATGGAAGAGAGAAAGAAAGGGGAGGGGGAGGGAGGAAGGTAATATAATTCAAATACTAGCCTGAACCAAAAAACACAAAAGACAAATGGAATTCCTGAAATATTGGAGTGAGCTCTGAAATTAAAAACAAAAAATCACATACTATATCATCACACATTAGTTCTTCTCTGTAAAACTCTACTATTCTAAAATATCTAAAGAATCACTTGTGAATATCTAATCTGTGTTCTACAAAATTATACTCTAAGGAAACGGCAGTAAGCAATAGTCACCTTTTAAAATATAGGATTTCCATGAAAGTAGGACTTGGCTTTAAAACCCACAATGCTAGCGTTCCTCACGTGTGTCAAAGAATCCCAATGATACATATTGACTGACACATAGCACAAACATTAATAATTAAGAGGTTTCACTTGGAAAATAAGAGATACGCTTAATAAAGCCCATTTAAGAGGAAACACCAAGCATAGGGACCTACCATAGAGTTCTACTTAGCTTTGGGAAAAAAAAAAAAAAGAGGGAACACCAAGAAATTGTCACAGATTGAAGAAGACTAGGAGACATGGCAACTAAACACATGTAGGAGCCTGGAATGGATCTTGTAACAGAAGAATGACATTAGCAAAAAAAGTAATGAAACTTAACAAGTTTTGTAGTGCAGTTACTAAGTAAAATGCCAATGTTGATTTCTTAGTCTTGAGAACTGTACCGTGGGTTATACACAGGGTTAGTACTATAAGGAGGCCAGTGAGGCTCCTACGGTGCAGACATGAAGTTGGCAACCCCTTCAGGCGTGTAAGCACAGGGCAGCAACTGAGAGGGAGTGTCTCCTTCCATTGTGGTTGCTAGACTTCTCGTGTGACCCATTCTAATACCGAACTTTACATGTGAGACATTAACACAAGGGTAAAATGGGCAAAAGGAACACTGGACTATCTTTGTAAACACTTCCATACATTCAAGATAACTTAAAAAATAAAGTTTTTTTAAAAGACGATTTTTAAAAGCTCTATTTATGTAAGAGCTAGGCATTTCTTCTCACTTCTGACCTTAGGGTGGCACCTTGAATATGTAAATGATAGAGTCAATCTTGTAGTAATAATGATAATGATACTTTAGGGATATTAGTTGAAAGAAAATTTAGAGCCACATTCAAAGGACTAAGTCTGTGGCAAATTATACTATTAATATAAACGCATAGTAAGTAATGGGAAGAAACAGCCCCACTTAAGTGTCTAGTGACCTTTGACATCTCACAAATCCTGAGTTTTCATAGGTCAAAGGAGGTGAGAACAATACCTACCTTTACTTCTTTACCTAGTTGTAGGTACGATCAAGTGATATCATATGTATCAAGTTCTCTTTCATAAGCTGAAAACTGTTTTACACATATGTATCAGATACTTAAATAAATTCATACTAATAATTATTTTTATTGATTTTTAAGTATTAATCCAAATCAATTTCTTGGTAATTGTCATTCACTATCTGTTAGATATTTATTCCAGACCATACCAATGGGAAAATACAGCTATAAATGTCCAGCCAATGTTCAGCATTGACATTTTTCAAGATTCCTGGATATCAGGGCACTAATAGGGCATTGGAAAATCCTGGCATTGAGGGCAAGCTGAGGGGTAGAAGAAATCTCCAGCAGAGATGCTGTCCCCTAATGCTGGCTTCACAGTTCCTTCTGTACTATACTTGGCCTGCTGAGCTGCTTAAGTATTATGGGACATTTTATTGCTGTGGATACATACACACACTCAGAAGAAAAAACCAAGATAAAAACTCCATAAGTCTTACTTTCAACACTTGACAGCAGCACTGTAAAAATGTTTCTAGATCAGTTACATGTTCCACAACTTCAGAAGCTACAACGGCATCAAATGTTTCTGCAGTCTCTTCTACAATCTCTTCCAGGGAACATGCTCTGTACTCTATCCTCTTATCCAGGACTGGATCAAATGATTTATGGCACTGTGCTGTTTTAATGTTCTCAGTCACAGGATCAAGTCCAAGAACTGAAGCCCCAAGCCGCCCTAGAGGCTAATGGCATAAAAAAAGTTACTCTCAGTAACAAAACAGAACATATGTAAGCAATAAAAAGCTTATAAAAATTGAAAGATGATTAACCACGATGTGGTAATTACCAGAGCTCATTTGCAGGTACACAGAAATTCATATGATATCTTCTCTAGTCTGTATACATTTGAATTTTTCCATAATTGGAAGCTTAAAAGTGAGAATAACAATCCAAACAACAAAAAACTTATCGAGAACCACTTAAGAATAGTAAAACATTTTTGTCTCTGTACTCTTGGTATATTTACTTGCATGTAGTGCAACGTTAACATATTTAAAGTACAATAGAGGCTGAGGCAAGAGGATTGCCTGAGCTCAGAGGTTCGAGACCAGCCCGGGCAACTTGGTGAGGCCTTGTCTCTGCAATAAATCAAAAAATAAGCCAGGCATGGTAGTGCGCGCCTGTAGTTCCAGCAACTTGGAAGGCTGAGGCAGAAAGATTGCCTGAGCCCAGCAAGTTGAGGCTGCGGTGGTCATGAGTGTGCCACTGCACTCCAGTCTGGGCAACAGAGTGCGACTTTGACTCAAAAAAAAACATGTCATTAGAAACACAGCAATCAGTGGGGTGCAGTGACTCATGCCTGTAATCCCAGCACTTTGGGAGGCAAAGGCCAGAGGATGCCTGAGTCCAGGGGTTCGAGACCAGCCTGGGAGACTTGGTGAGAGCTCGTCTCTACAATAAATCAAAAAATTAGTTGGGTGTGGTAGTGCACACCTGTAGTTCCACTTGAAAGGCTGAGGAGGAAGGATAACCTGAGCCCAGCAACAGAGTAAAACTTTGACTCAAAAAAAAAGAAAAGAAAAACAAAAACAACAAAAAACCACAGCAATCATTTCTGAAATATTCCAATTTTATAAAGAACAATTTTTTCTCCACAGTTTTTTTCCATGACTGACTAGAAATGATTCTTCATAGCTTTTCTTCTAAGCTTTTACGTATATTCAGTTACTTCCCATGACATGTCCAAGTTTTCAAATACAGGCGTAATTTTAATCAAAAGTTGCATAGTATTTATATTATGTTAGTTAATAAACTAAAGGTATAAATCACATTATTTTAACTTTGAAGACATAAGATCTGCAATAATACACTGAGCAGATTACAGGGCACACATAGTAAAATCTTAACTCATTCACAATTGCACACCAGATATTCTTGATTCAAAGGGATGTATTTGCATATATACGTTTTTTTTTTGAGTCGGAGTCTCACTCTGTCGCCCAGACTGGAGTGCAGTGGCCGCTCCCGGCCACCGTAGCCTCGACCTGCTGGGCTCCGGCGATCCTTCTGCCTCAGCCTTCTAAGTAGCCAGAATTACAGGCATGCGCTACCACGCCCGGCTGATTTCTTGATTTATTGTAGAGATGAGGTCTCGCTGCCCAGGTGGGTCTCGAACCCGCGGGCTCAGGCAATCCGTATTTACATATATTTTAAGTTTCCTGAAATTTTATAATTGATGTCAAGAGAAACTAGCCCACTGCCAGGACTAGTTTTTTGTGCATGTGAGAACTTAGCTGTGCATCAAAGACCTCTGTTAACCCCCCATCAACTTGGCTGAATTGAGTACCATGACAGTGCCACATCCCACTGAATCTTAGCTTGCATTTGGATCCCATACTGTTGTTTCAAACATCTTTCAAAGATCAAATTATGGTGCATCATTGAAACAAAAGTTCCTGTGGTGACAGAAGAGTATTACATAGAGCTACAAGGCATTTAGGCTAAAGCAAATACTCTTCACAGGAAGGATGACTACTCTTCCAAGTACTTAGCACTTAAGAAAGGAAGTGCCCCACAATTCAGCAAAACTGTTAGGTTCTGTTATTGAAACCAGTGAGAAAGGACAGCCTATCCATGTGTTTCCACCAGTGGAAACTGTCTAATTTCTTCAAACAGAAGAGATCACAGAATTTTCCAATGACACAGGCCCCATATTTATTTTTATCCATCAGTATAATTTTCTAAATTTTTTTAGATTAAAAAAAAATAAAAAGCATGTGTTACTTTTATAATCACAAAAAGATTAAAATCAACATTTGCATTCCTTTTTTTAGTGAATATTATTTGTTGAAAGAATAAATGAGACACAAGCCCATTTCTTAATTTATTCCCCAGTTAAAAATAGCAGGAAAGCTGTCAGTCACTTACTTCAGCTAACAGTCCACCACCACAGCCAACATCAAGAATCCTCATCCCAGACAAAGGTTTTCCCAGCTGGTGATTAGGAACTGTTTTCAAAAGATTGTCTCTTTTTAAAAAAAATTCAACACATAAAAAAATGATTAACTTATATCAATGTAAAAATTTTAAAGTATATAATTTTCAAGGAACTCTCAACTCCATTTTAAATGGATTATTGGTATTTTTGGATAACAAATCTTTTATTTTCAGCATTAAATGACAATTAATTTATAAACATTTACAATAATAAAAAACAGGAGGCTTAGAGTAAAGATATGAAAGAATCTAGTAGTAACTATGATTTAATTATTGCTCTAGTCATAATATAAAGAAAATATTTCAAAATAATTGAGTTTAGATTAACCTAATTTTTTTTGTCATGTCACCTGAGACATCTGTTAGCTATGTTGTCAATATTCACTAGATCCATTTCTTGTCAGCAAGAAATATGCTATTTTACAGGGCTTAGAAAAAGAAGACGGGAGACTTATAGTCTCAGAATTTGCTTATATTCCCTTCTAAATTGAATCTCTTTTAGTTCTCTAAGTGGTATTTTCATGTATGAGCATGTAAATAAGCATCTAAATCAAGTAAACTTCATTCTAAGATCATCATAGTAATACTTTACCACACAAACATACATACATACACAGGTATGTATACACCCAACAATGTTGCAAACTAAACGTTCAAACTGAGCTTTATATATACAAGAGTGCCAAAAAAAAGTATACACATTTTAAGAAAGGAAAAACTGTACAAAAATTGTAATACTCAACATATACCAATAACAAAAGATGAATACAAGTCATGTTTGACTTCTGCTATTATAAGAGGTGCTCAGAGCGGTTACCATCAGCATCCAGACACTTCTGATTACAGCGAACTACCACTTGAGCAACGTTGACCCAAATGTCACCTGTATTGCTACTCATGCCATTTTAGTCTCTTCCTGAAATACCGCCAGTGTAGCCAGTTGTCTATGGTACACCACATCCTTTAAGGCTCTCCACAGGTAGAAGTCAAGGGTGCTAAGTCAGGAGAACGTGGGAGAAACTCAGCCACATCTCTTTATCCTGCCCCGTTGTCCTAGCAAATTCTCATTGAGGGAAGTTCTCACATCTCAATGGAAATGCAGAGGGGTGCCATCTTGTTAAAATCATTCATTCCCAAAAAGTGTATGAATTGCAAATAAAATGGATGTATGTAGCATGTCTAGGTACTCTTGACCATGTTTGGTAGACATCTGTGGCAAGTGTGTAAACTGTTCCAACACCATAGCAGAAGAAGCAGGACTTGTTGCTGTGCGAGGCCTCCCAGATCTTCCCATATCACACACAGAACCATGAGTCTCAAACTTATTACGAATGCGTGCAATTGTTAGGCGTGTTGGAATTTCTGCTGCAGACTCAGGTCTCCATTGTCATTGTACTTCCACAACGTTCTTGAATTTCAAATACCATTTCAAAATGGTCTTGTGCTCCTCCAATGACAGTCATGCTTCCAGCATTTTCTTTGACTATCCTGCCTGCTACATGGTGACACTAGCATACATTTGATTAATGCCATCTTTTGCATGAATGTCACACTACACATTGCTACTGTAACTTAATTCAGCTTCGAAAAGTAATGCATATATATGTATACATTTTTTTGGAATCCTTGATATACATTTAATTTTACTTTAATAATTGAAGGCAGCTTAGAATATCTTCTATTGCTATTAAATTACATGAATTCTAAGAATAACATGGATAGTGGTTAACTAGATCACTTTGGAATGTTCTAATATACAGTAAGGAAACAATGAAGTCCAATGCATTTTCCAAAAAGACACTTTTATATCATAATTTAGGTCATGTCAATTCCCCTTCAATGACTTCCAATTCTGCTCAAAATAAAATCTGAGCTTTTAACCATAGCTAGTACTGCCCTGAATTATCTATTTTACAAGATGTCTAAAGATGTCACAGTAATCCTCAAACTTAATATGCATCAGAGTCACCTGGAAGGTTTGCTAAAAGATTGCTGACCCCCCTCCAGAGCTGTAGGTCTTAGATGAGACCTGATCATTTATGTTTCTAATGAGTTCCCAGGTGATACTGATGTCACCAGCTCAAGGCCCACATTTTATGGAGAACCAGTGTTCCAGCCTACTAGAAAGGCATTCCTGCTTTTCTTTGCCTTAGTGTTTCAGTGATCCACAAAGTCATGGTAATAAAAAGATGCCAATATTTCTCTTTTTGCTGCAATGATTCTGGATGACTCACAAAAACCAATCAAGAAATTTCATGAGGGCGGAGTCTGAGTCTGATATTCTGCATCTATCACAGTGCCTTGCCTATACTGGCTGCTCAAAAATGTCTGATGAATAAATAAATGGACAGAAGAACAAATGAACAATGCCTTAAATGTAAGCCCTGATGAACTCTTACCTTTCTTTTTCTCCCACAGTCACCTATAAGTTCCTGAAGCACATGGATTATATTATATTTCATTCATCTTAATATCTTTTACAGTCTAGGCCCTAAGCTCTGTATAAGATGAATTCTCAAAAAATATCTGTTGAATCAAACTTTCTCAGCAGCATTTCCTTTACCCAAACTGCCTAAAGTCAATAAGGCCACATGGCAGGTCAGTAGCTATAAAATGGCCTCAATACCATAGGACCCTCGTTTCCTTTCATAAGGATTTAATTCTGCTTAACATGATGTCCAAATATGCTTCAAGTTAAGTGATGGGTGATATTTTTAAAAATTAATAGTTTCTCAGGAAATCAAACACAGCATGTTTTCACTCACATATGGAATCTAAATGGTCACAAAGGTGGAAATAATAGATACTGCGAACACCAACAAGGGGGGAGGAAGGGAAGGGGGCGGGGTTCAGAAACTACCTATGGGTACAATGAGCACCACCTAGAGAATGGAAAACCTGAGATGCAGTCCCTCACTACACAATATGTCCATGTTAAGAACACTCAGGTAGCCGGGCTCGGTGGCTCAGCCTGTAATCCTGCGCCTTTGGGAGGCTGAGGTGAGTGGATTGCCTGAGCCCGCGGGTTCGAGACCCGCCTAGGCAGGCGAGACCTCATCTCTACAATAAATCAAAAAATCAGCCGGGCGTGGTAGCGCATGCCTGTAATTCCGGCTACTAGGAAGGCTGAGGCGGAAGGATCGCCGGAGCCCAGTAGGTTGAGGCTGCGGTGGCCAGGAGCGGCCACTGCACTCCAGTCTGGGCGACGGAGTGAGACTTCAACTCAAAAAAAAAAAACAAGAACACTCAGGTAATGAACATGCAGACTCTGGCGTGTATCCCTTGAATCTAAAATAAAAACGACAAGGGTACCTGCATAATCAATGTTTATATACCTAACCCTGAATTGCACCCCACATCTTTATAATTAAAAAAAAATCTCATTAGGAATAGTAAAAAAAAATTAAATTTAAAAATTAATGATTTCAAAAGTGGACATTGAAGAGAATCTCCCTAGTTCTCAAAGCAAACTTAAAATGCAGCATCTTGAAACTATCTAGGTATAAACCAAGAGAAAAATGAATGTAAAAGAAGATGAATTTTTTTTTAAAAAACTGCATTTTAAGAGACTCAGAGTTTCTGGAATGTTACCTAATAAATGGTACCCTCAGGTCATTCATGGAATGAAGAGGAGCATACACTCCTTGCTCGTCCCACCACTTGTGAGCCAGGGCCAGGAAGGTTTTGACCTCACTGCTGTCAACTGTGGTTTGTGAAGTACTGTATAGTCTCGTCCAGAGGTACCTAAGAGGTGTAAACAAAGAGCCAGACAAACATAGCTGTTTTAAAAAAAAATGTAACATGGGATCTATTATGTAGAAAGATATTCTTATTTACAATTTACTGGACTCTAAATACATATAAAATACATATATATTGCTCAATTTTGATGTCTTAAAACTAAGTTTTCTTACAAAACTACTTATAAATATATATATTCACAGATAAAACAAAATTAATTTGTTTTCCAAGTACGTTTTGATACAAAGCAGAACTTTATAAAACTTGGCCTCTGGGTTACAACTAATAATAATAATGGCTACCATTTATTGAGCACTTCCTAAATGCCAAATACTGTTTAAGAACTCCACATATTTCGTCTCATTTAATACTTCTGATAACTCTACAAGGGGGAACTGTTATTATCCCTATTTTACAGATTAGAAGAAGGAGGTTCAGAGAGGTTAAGTAAATTGTGGGGTTGGGTGAAACATAGTTGGTACTCAGGAAACATTTATTAAATTAATAATCTGAAGATAAAGGCCCAGAAAAGTATATAATTTGTTAAAAATTTTGTTTAATTAAATGTTTAATCAAGTTTTGTTTACTCAAAGGGATTAAACTGGGGTTGGACAAATACTACACTGAGTTCCATGTCATAGTACAATATAGAAAAATCCTTCCATAAAGGCCTGTTTGGGTAAAAGATAATAAGGCTGTTAAGTTAGAAAAGATGATGTTGGCTGGGCTCAGTGGCTCTGCCTGTAATCCCAGCACTTTGGAAGGCCAAGGCAAGTGGATTGCCTGAACTCATGGGTTTGAGACCAGTCCCGGCAACTTGGCGAGAACTCATCTCTACAATAAATCAAAAATTAGCTGGGCATGGTAGCACGCGCCTGTAGTTCTGGCTACTTGGAAGGCTGAGGTGGCTGGAGCCCAGCAGGTCGACGCTGGGGTGGCTGCAAGTGTGTCACTGCACTCCAGCCTGGGTGACAGTGAGATTCCAACTCAAAAAAAAAAAAAAAAAAGAAAAGGTGATGTCAGTCATATTTTTATTATGCTTTTCTTAGCTACATATGGAGTGTACATTCTATATTCATTACTTTTTATTCTTTTAAGATTCAAATGTCATTCCTCTTTAATATTAATATTATTTTAGGAATATATAAGCCTTTTCCAAGCTTAATGCAAAGCCTCAGTAATCAAGGATTAATTTACAACAGATAAAAGTAGGCAGTTGTTCATTTGACTAAAAATCATTTTATATACATCCAACCCCAGAGGAGCTCATTTACAAGAAGCAGGAGCAAGCACTTAAAAGACAGAGCTGAAGCATTAATTAATGCTATGCAATTATTTTTCACAAGGTTAGAAATTGGATTTCAAAGTACAAACACAGAAAGACATTACTTTGATTCAATCTTACTACCTTACCCACCTTATCATATTTATGCTGCACTCAAATAATTATCTTAAAATTTCTTTACATTGCAGTAGGTATTATAAGCTACATTTATGATTTGCATTGTATTTTGTCATGAAGATGCTATAAGAAAGTAAACATACTTCTCCAAGTAACATAGTTTTATATTAAAAATAAAAGCTAGCTGGGCTCGGTGGCTCAGCCTGTAATTTCGCGCTTTGGGAGGCTGAGGTGAGTGAATTGCCTGGCAACTTGGCGAGACCTCATTTCTACAATAAATAAATAAAAAAAATCAGCTGGGCGTGGTAATGCACGCCTGTAGTTCCAGCTACTCGGAAGGCTGAAGCGGAAGGATCGCCGGAGCCCAGCAGGTCGAGGCTGCGGAGGCCGGGAGCGGCCACTGCACTCCAGTCTGGGCGCAGGAGTGAGACTCCAACTCAAAAAAAAAAAAAAAGCTATCTCTGAATGTAGATGAGGGTTAAGTACTGGCTGGATAGTGTATTACTCTATCACCTTTTCTGTACACTTGAAACTTTCCAAATTTAAAAACTATTAAAAAATAAATTAGCTAACATTTAAATAAGTAAAAGCTACTTTAATCAAACCACATGAGCTATTACATGCTGACTGGGTTTATTAAAAATAATCGACTAAACAACTCTTGCATATAATTATGTAAATATGTGCCATATAATAACTCACCTGTAAATTTTCATTCTGTTCAAACAGGAAAAAGTCCTGCAGGATTTGAACCACATGGTTCTGTATTCACCAAAAACCCCTGGTTTAGTTTGTAGAGTCCAATTAAGCTGGTTCTTTGAATAAACTGAAAAAAAATTAAATGTCTAGAGAAAAGCATTGCACAGTAAGAATCCCTGATATGTGTGTAAATGAAAATTTATTTTATATGGTAATCTTAGGTCAAATTACAACTGATAAAGAGTTTTTTAAAACTAAATTTTGGATTTTACTTAAACAAAGGCTTTATATTCTGGTATCTAACTCTAATCCAGGCATTTCTGAAATTATAATTAGCAAAAGCAAGTAATGCATATGTTTAAGCTTTTATATCATTCAGGTTTTTCGCATCCATACTCTGCACAAAATTACAAAGAATAATATTCAAATATAAAGTGTTACTTTTTAAACCAGGATAATATTAATTATGTTATTTTGTGTCAGAACTCGATCAAATTCTGTCAATTCTGTGTTAGCTACACAAAATAGATTTTTACATATGCTCAACACCTTTTAGAGAGGAAAAAAATGTGTGCGTGTGTATATAGATACACACACACACACACACACACACACACACACATATACACACATAACCTTATATATATTATCCTAAAATATTCACCTAGCCTATACTTATGAGGACCTGCTTTATGAACCAGGTGCTATGTTGCAGAACATTCAGTTACTCAATACACATTTACACAAAGTAGACTTTAGCCAGGCGCAGTGGCTCACGCCTGTAATCCCAGCACTTTGGGAGGCTGAGGCAAGAGGACTGCCTGAGCCCAAGGGTTCCAGATCAGCCTGGGCAACTTGGCAAGACCTCGTCTCTACAATACATCAAAAAAATTAGCTGGGTATGGTGGCACATGCCTGTGGTTCCAGCTACTTGGAAGGCTGAAGCAGAAGGATCACCTGAGCCCAGCAAGTTGAAACTGTGGTGGCTGTGAGCATGCCACTGCGCTCTAGTCTGGGCAATAGAGTGAGACTCCAACTCAAAAAAAAAGTAGAATTTGGAGCAAAGAAAAGTACCAGAAACAAAGAGGAACATTATTACATCATTATATTAAAGGGACAATCCACTAAGAAGTCAAAGCAATCCTAAATGTGTACATACCAAACAAGAGAATTTCAAAACGCATGAAGCAAAAATGGACAGTCGAGAAAGAAACAAATCCACAATTGTGTTAGGGACTTCAATACCCCTCCCTCAGTCATTGATAGACCATTAGAAAATCAGTAAGAATAAAGAAGAACTGTACAACATTATCAACCAATAAAATCTATAAAACGCTTTTATAAAGTTTTATAACAAAATTTATAAAACACTCCTCCCAAACAACTGAATATACATGATTTAAGCATGCATGAAGCACTTATAAAAATAGATCATATCCTTGAACATAAAACAAATCTTCACAAGTTAAAGTGAAATCATACAAAAACTGTTTCTGACTGTAACAGGAGCAAACTAGAATAGAAAATATCATTTAAAAAAAAGCAAAACACTTGGATATTAAACAAAACACTTTTAAACAACATAAGCCAAAGAAAAAGCCTCAGGAAAAATTTTTTAAATTGACTAAATGAAAATAAATATACAATATATAAAAATCTGTGACTATAGCTAAAGCAGTGCTTAGAGGGAAATTTGTAACACTAAATAATCATATTGAAAAAGAAGAAAGAGTCAGGCTCGGTGACTCAGCCTGTAATCCCGCGCCTTTGGGAGGCTGAGGTGAGTGGACTGCCTGAGCCTGAGGGTTTTGAGACCTGCCTGGGCAACTTGGTGAGACCTCATCTCTACAATAAATAAAAAATTAGCCGGGCGTGGTAGCACATGTCTGTAATTCCGGCTACTTGGAAGGCTGAGGCGGAAGGATCGCTGGAGCCCAGCAGGTCGAGGCTGCAGTGGCCGGGAGCGGCCACTGCACTCCAGTCTGGGCGACAGAGTGAGACTCCTACTCAAAAAAAAAAGAAAAAAGAAAAAAGAAAAAGAAGAAAGATCATAACCAACATCTTTAAAAAATAATTTAAAAAGAAAGAAATAAAGAAAAGTGTCAGATCAACAATCTAAGTTTCCACCTCAAGCACTAGAAAGGAGAGAATCCAGCCTAGGTAACATAGTGAGACCCTACTCCAAAAAATAAAAAAATTAGCCAGGCATGGTGGCACGTGCCTGTAGTTGTGGCTACATGGGAGGCTGAGAAGAATCACCTGAGCCCAGGAGGTTGAAGCTACAGTGATCGTGCTACTGTGCTCCAACCTGGGCAACAGAGTGTGAAAGCCTTACTCAAAGAAAGGAAAAGAAAAGAGGGAGCAAAATAAACTTAAAACAAGTAGAAGTCAGAAAATAATAAAGATAAAAATGGAAATCAAAACATTGAAAACAAAACCAGAGAAAGTAAATCAAACCTAAAGTTAATTCATTGCAAAGATCAATAAAATTTATAATCCTCTAGCAAGACTGACAAGAGAAGACCTAAATTACCAGTATCAGAAATTAAAGAAAAAAAATCACTATATACATGATGAACATTGAAATGAAGATAACAAAATACTACAAAAACTCTACACACAGAAATTCTACAACTAAGACAAAGTGGACTAATTCCAAAAAAACCCCCAAACAACCAAAATTCATGCAAGATGAAGTACATAGCCTGAATACTCTATATAACTACTAAATAAACTAACTTCATAGTTAAAAAGCCTTTTGAAAAACAAATCTCTAGTCTCAGACGGCTTTGCTGGTGAAATCTACTCACTTAAAGTAGAAATAACAACCAATTCTACCTAATTACTTTCATAAAATAGAAGGCCGAGGAATACTTCCCAACCCATTTTATGAAGCCAACATTACCTGGATACAAAAATCAAACAAAGAATAGCAAAGAAGCCTACAGACCAAGCTCTCTCATGAATAGACACAAACATTTTCAGTAAGTATTAGCAAATAGAATTCAGCAACATATAAAAAGGATAATACAGCACAACCAAGCAAGATTTGTCCAGGCAAGCAACACTAATTCAATATTAAAAATATCAATCAGTGTAATTGATCATATATTAACAATCAAAAAAAGAAAAACCATACAATCATACTGATGGTTGCAGACAAAACATTTGATAAAATCTGCATCCATTATGATTAAAAGTTCTCAGCAAACTTAGAAGGAAAATTATTTTTACAAATTATCTATAAAAATTATCTATACAAATCTTTACAAATTATATTATACAAAATATCTTTACAAATTATCTATAAAACTCCTACAACTCACATAATACTTAATGGTAAAGGACTCAGCACTTTCCTCCCAAAATCAGAAACAAGGTAAGCATGCCCATTCTCACCACTCTTATTCAACATAGCAATGAAAGTCTTATCCAGTGCAGTAGCAAGAAAAGGAAATAAAAGGCATAGCGATGTTAAGGAAGACTGTAAACTGTCCCTATTGTCTAAGTAGAAAATCCCAGGAAATATTGACAAACAAACAAACAAACAAAAACTCCTGAAACTAGCAAGTGAGTTCAGCAAAGTTGAAGATTACAAGGTCAACTCACAAAAAGTCAATCATGTCTCTATATCCTAAATATAAACAGTTGGGAAGCAAAATTCAAAATACAAAATGTCATACCATTTAAAATCATTCCAAAAAAATACTTTCATTGCTGTGCAACTCAAATAAAAACAGAATCTATATGTTTACAGTTATAAAACAATGATGAAAGAAATCAAAGACCTAATAAAGGTGAGACATAGGATGTTCACTGATTGGAAGACTCAACATAGTAAGGACATCAGTTGTCCTCAAATTGGTCTATATACATTTAACACAAGTACTATCAAAATCCCAACAGCTTTTTTTTTTTTTTTTTTTTTTGGTAGATACAGGCAAGCTGATTCTAACTTTTATATGAAAGGGCAAAAGAAGCCAGGCTCCGTGGCTCAGCCTGTAATCCCATGTTTTGGGAGGCTGAGGTGAGTGGATTGCCTGAGCCCGCGGGTTTGAGACCCACCAGGGCAACTTGGTGAGACCTCATCACTACAATAAATCAAAAATTAGCTGGGTGTGGTAGCATGCGCCTGTAGTTCCAGTTACTTGGAAGGCTGAGGCAGAAGGATCGCCGGAGCCCAGCAGGTCGAGGCTGCGGTGGCCAGGAGTGGCCACTGCACTCCAGTCTGGGCGACAGAGTGAGACTCCAACTCAAAAAAAAAAAAAAAAAAAGAAAAGAAAGGGCAAAAGAAATAGAAGAGCTAAAATAATATTGAAACAGAAGAAAAGTTGAATTTTAAGACTTTCTATAGAGTTACAGTATTAAGACAGTTTGGTATTGGAGGAGGGACAGACATGTAAATCAATGGAACAACAGAGAGACCAGAATCAGGCCAAAAAAGTTAACCCAGCTGATTTTTGACAATGCTGCAAAAGAAATTCAACGGAAGAAGGAGGACAGTATTTTCAGTACATGCTGTTGAAACAATTAAACTTCATAAGTAAAAGAAAAACAGAAAATTCTACAATGCTCAACCTAAATCTCACATCTTATACAAAAATAGGTCAAGCTAAGTGGATCATGCATGTAATTCCAGCATTTAGGGAAGCCAAGGGAGGAGGATCACTTGAGGTCAGGAGTTCAAGAGCAGCCTGGGTAACATAATAAAACCATATCTCTACAGAAAAAAAAAAAGCCAGGTGTGGTGGCAGGTCCTTAAAATCACAGCTACGTGGAAGGCTAAGGTGGGAAGCTCACTAGAACCCAGGAGTTTGAGGTTCCACTGTACTCATGCCTGGGTGGCACAGCCAGACCCCAAATCAAAAAAACAAAAGCAAAGACAAAAAACAAAACTCAAAATGGATCACTGGTCTAAATGCAAATCTATAAAACTTTTAGAAGAAATACAGAAAAAAATTCTCATGACTTAGAGTTAGGCAGAGTTCTTACACATAACACCCAAAGCATGATACATAAAAATAAACTGATTGAGTGTATTCAAATTTTATTTAATTGATTTTTTTGAGTTGGAGTCTCACTCTTGTCGCCCAGGCTGGAGTGCTGTGGCCACCGAAGCCTTGACCTGCTGGGCTTAGGCGATCCTTTCACCTCAGCCTTCCTAGTAGCTGGAGCTACAGACGCATGCCACCAAGCCCGGATAGTTTTTGTGATTTATTGTAGAGACAAGGTCTCACCAAGTTGCCCAAGCTGGTCTCAAACCCCCAGGCTCAGGCAATTTGCTCACATCAGCCTCCCAAAATGCTGGGATTACAGGCTAAGTCACCACGCCCGGCCTGGATTCAAATTTTAAAACTTTTGTTTTGAAAAAGATTCTGTTAAGAAAAAGAGAAGACTGAAATGAAATACTTGCAAAACACATGTCTGACAAAGGACTTGTATCCAGAATATATATAAGGAACTCTTTAAACTCAACAGTAAAAAACAAAAACATCTTCCCCCAACAAAAACTAAGCCATATAATTATAAAAAGTTTGTATTATAAAATAGGTATGGCCAGGCTCAGTGGCTCAGCCTATAATCCCAGCGCTTTGGGAGGCCGAGGTGAGTGGATTGCCTGAGCCCGCGGGTTCGAGACCCACCCAATCAACTTGGCAAGACCTCATCTCTACAATAAATCAAAAATTAGCCAGGTGTGGTAGCGTGTGCCTGTAGTTCCAGCTACTTGGAAGGCTGGGGCTGAAGGATCGCTGGAGCCCAGCAGGTTGAGGCTGCGGTGCCTGGGAGCAGCCACTGCACTCCAGTCTGGGCGACGGAGCGAGACTCCAACTCAAAAAAATAAAATAAAATAAAATAAAATAAAACAGATATAAAAAGATATGGATACTTCATCAAAGAGGATATTCAGATACAAATAAACACATAAAGAGATGTTCAATATTAACAGCCACTAAGTTAATGCAAATGAAAGCCACAGTGCGATATCACCACATACCTATCAAAACGACTAAAATTTTTAAATCCACATATTACTAAGTGCAGACCAGGATATGAAGCATCTAGATCTCTTATATATTGCTAATGGGAATATAAAATAGTATAGCCACTTCGGAAAGCAGTTTAGCAGTTCCTAATGAAATTAAATGTGCACAACCATACAACTCAGCAATTGCACTTCCTGGGCATTTATTCCAGAGAACCCTAACCCTAACTCTAGCCCTAACCTTTCCAGAGAAGGGAAAACTTACGTCCATCCACAACCTGCATATGAATGTTCATAGCAGTTTTATTTATAAGAGGCCCAAACTGAAAACAACAAAAATATACTACAATATGTGAACAGCAAAACAAACTACTGTGTCGATATAATAAAATACAAAAAAATAAAAAGCATAGGATACAGGTAACATCTTGGATGGATTTCAAAAGTATATACCTTCAGCTCAAAAGGTATATGCCACACAATTCCATTCATATGAATGACAAATCATAGTTATGAAGAATAGATCAGTGATTGCCAAAGGTTAAGGTTGGGGTAGGGTTTGCCTAAAAAGACGTAGCACCAGAAAGTTTGTGGTTTTGTATCCTGACAGTGGTGGTTACACCAATCTATATACATGATCAAGCACATATAAGAGGGGGGACCCCAAAAAACCTGGAATTTTGAGGGGGCATGCCCCTTGGTTGTATGTATTCCCCCACTAGTTAAGTGTTCTAGGAACCCATTGGCATCACTGTACCAGGTAGTGTTGTTGTGAGAGGCTGTGTTCAGCTACAGTGATTTTTTTTTGAGATTCTGTCAAGTGTTTACCCATTTCATGATGGGTGACTTATGAGTGCACCTGCCCACAACCACTGAGTGTTCAGCGGTTTTTGACCAAAAATGATGTAATTCCTGTGTCCCATCCTCCCTATTCTCCCAGTCTCACACTGAGTGACTTTTGTTTGTTTGTTTCCCTGAATGAAAAAAGTTCTCAAAGGGAGACATTTTGCCAATATGCAAGAGGTGAAAAAAAAAAAAAAAAAAAAACAGCAGAAGGCATCAAAATGGAAAATGGAAAAGTTCAAAAACTGTCTTGAGAGGTAGAAAAAGCATCTTGATAGGTGTATTGCGTCAGAGTGCTTTAAAGGTGACTGAAGTTTAAACATTTAAGAATACACGATTTTTAATAAATAAATTCCAGTTTTTTGGGGTCCCCTCTCGTACACATGCCTGTATGCGCGCACACACACACATACACACACACACACACCCTCACTCACACACACAATAAATGTATGTAAAGGTGGTGAAATTTAAATAAGTTCTGTAGTTAATATACTGTCAATTTCCTATCACTGGCAATGTACTGTGGTTATATAAAATGTTATCACTGAGGAACTGGGTGAAGGGTATATGGAACATTATCTGTGCTATTTTTGCAACTTCTTGTGAATTTTAAATTATTTCAAAATAAAAAATTTTAAAAGTCAAGGATCACTACAAAGTATCTCTCCCACTCCTGACTGTAGCTATCCAGTTTATTTACCTATAGGCAACCATCATTACTAAATTTGTATATAAAATTCCAGAGACATTTTATATATGCAATTATTTCAAAGTATCAACTTCTCTAATTTTATATAAAACGTAGTACAATATACACATTCTTCTGCTTTTTTTTTTTTTTTTTTTGAGTTGGAGTCTCGCTCTGTCGCCCAGACTGGAGTGCAGTGGCTGCTCCCGGCCACCGCAACCTCGACCGGCTGGGCTCCGGCGATCCTTCCACTTCAGCCTTCCAAGTAGCTGGAACTACAGGTGCGCGTTACCACGCCCGGCTAATTTTGATTTATTGTAGAGATGAGGTCTCGCCAAGTTGCCCAGGCGGGTCTCGAACCCGCGGGCTCAGGCAATCCACTCACCTCAGCCTCCCAAAGGCATGGGATTACAGGCTGAGCCATCGAGCCCAGCTTGCATTTTCTTTAACCTATCAATGTATCTTGGAGATTATTTTATAATACAGCACAGTTTCCCCTTTTTTTGCAGGTTGCATGGTAACCCATTCTATGGCTATATCATTTACTTAAGTAGTTCCCTATTAATGGGTATTTAGGTTATTAGCAAAACTATGAAATTGAATTACATAGGTAATTCTGTTTGTGTTTGAGAGAACCTAAAGGTAAAATCCCAAGAATTATGTCAAAGGGTATGTGCATTTGTAAATTTGTAATTGCCAAACCCATAGGTGTTGAACAATTTACAACCCCGTGGGTAATATATGAGAGTATCTAGTGCTGGTTTTCCTACACTGTCACCCAGTGTGCTCGACATTTTAGTGCTTGCTAATCAAGCATAAAATGGCATCTTAGTGTTGATATGCATTTTTTTGTTTGTTTGTTTGAGTTGGGGACTCACTCTGTTGCCCAGGCTGGAGTGCAGTGGCACAATCACAGCTCACTGCAGCCTTGACCTCCTGGGCTCACTCAATCCTTCTGCCTTACCTTCCTGAGTAGGCTGAGACCTACAGGTGCATGCCACCACACCTGGCTAATTTTTTATTTTTTGTTGAGACAAGGTCTCACTATGTTGCCTACACTGGTGTCAAACTCTTAGGCTCGAGCAATCCTCCTGCCTCAACTTCCAAAGGTACTGGGATTACAGGTATGAGCCACTGCACCCAACTTCTTAGTGAAGTTTTAATTTATGAGTCAGGTTAAGCATCCTTTCTTAGTTTAATGGTTACATATATAAATATATATATATATATATTTTTTTTTTCCTGAGTTGGAGTCTGTCGCCCAGGTTGGAGTGCAGTGACACATTCACAGCCATCCCAGCATAGACCTGCTGGGCTCTGGCAATCCTTCCATCTCAGCCTTCCAAGTAGCTGGAACTATAGGATTGCGCTGCCAGGCCCGGCTAATTTTTGATTTATTGTAAAGACGAGGTCTTGCCAAGTTGCCCAGGTTGGTCTCCAACCCCTGGGTTCAGGCAATCCACTCGCCTTGGCCTTCCAAAGTGCTGGGATTACAGGCTGAGCCACCGAGCCCAGCTCAAGTGTAATTTCTTAAACACAAGCCTGATCATGTTGCTCCTTCGGTAGTTTCCACTGTCTTCAGGGATAAAAGCAACCTTGGGCGGTATACATTACCTTTCGTGAACTTGTCATGGCCGAATTTAGTCTCATCTTTTGCCACTCCTACCATTACTTCCTGCCCTCCATCCACACACTTTACTTTTCAAGGAATACTTTAGTTTCTCCATAAACCTTCTTATACATTTTCATGCTGATCCTTTGGTCTCTCCAACTGCTTCTAAAACTGGCAAACTCCTTCAAGACTTCTAAAAATACCTCACTCAAGAGGTATCCTTGATCCCAAATACAGACCACATGCTCCTTCCATGTTCATCCCTCATAATCTAGAAATAAGTTTATCAGTAAAATTCTGTTGATAAAAGACACATTTACTGGAAAAAAAGTTCAAAAAAAGAAAAGTATAATAGTGTGATAAAATGATAGAAAATTACCTATTCTACCACAGGCAATCACTGCTAAAATTTTGGCCTATTTCTAATTCTCAATATGTGTCTAACCTATATCTCCAAGTTCACAATACATACTGATTTGCAACTTACTTTCTTAACACAATATCCTACTCATTTTTTCCATGTGGATATAACTAGATTTAAATCCTTTTTATTGGCTGTACTATTTTTCACTGTACAAGAGTACCAACTAATAAACCTCATGGGTAGGCTATTAGATTTCCCAATTTTTGCTCACTTATAATCTTAGTTCTATTCCAACATTTAAAAAAAAAGACCCTTGAGGTATCACTCATTTTTAAATTCCTAGTGACCATACAGTGCCTGGCACACAGTATTTGTTAAATGAGTTTCACCTAAGAGATAAACTTTCTGGTTAACACTGAGGGTTCCAAAATCAAACTGTAGTCTACAGTGCATCATTTTCTTGAACTTAATTGCAACAGTCTGTTGAATTAACCGATTAATCCAAAAGTGGTATCGCTGCCTTAAATTCTTTCTGAAGAAAAGCAAGATATGTGCAAATAAAAGACAGACAAAAAGCTATGCACAACTAGCAGAGACTTGTGTTTTTCCTGCCCCGCTCCTGGGGGAGCTCCACCAAAACAAGAAGGTCAAGGAATACCTGGAGGCTACCCGCCCCTGCGTTCTTCTCAGCCAAGACCACTAGGCCTCAGCTCTTTTGCCCGATGCCTGCAAAAGGGATCACCCCGGGTGTTCAACGGAGAGCAGGAGCCCGGAGCCAAGCTGCAGATTCGGCGGTGACTCCTCGCGCCACGCAGCTCTGTGACTACCACCGCCTCCCTCCGCGCATGCGCAGAACCGCCCGCGCCCAGTGGTCGGCGCGCGGGGACCTCCGCACGTACACTCACCGGCCGATGAGGTTGGGGGAGGGCGCTCGGTTTGTGTACCCCGACGCCCGGACCCGAACACACCGAAAAAACGACTGCCGGAGGAACTCAGCTTGCGGCCGCCCCACATCGCGACAAAGGATCCCACCTCTTTTTCGGTCCCTCCCGAAATAGATCCTCAACAGGAAGGTTCCGAGACCCACTCTCGCCGCCTGCAGCCGACTTTCGTGATTGCATTAAATGTGTGGTTAGTTACTTTCACATTGAACATCCAAAAACTGCGTGCACTGAACCTGTTTCTATTACCAAAAATGACCCTGAAGATCCTTTATGACCACCTCAAACCTCATGTTCAAAACAGACATCCACCATGCCATTGCTTTGTGTTATGTGATATTGTAAGCCCGTGTAGCTGTCACTTTTAACAAATGTCTCTTCAAGGACATTTATATTCTTGTAAGATGCTGATCTGAACCCTCGAATCACAGAGGTCGGGCAGCACTTCTTTCGTAAAAGCAGAACTGTTTCCACTTTAAAGACACTCAAATACCACAGAGGGCCAGAATCCAAATTTAATTTTCTACAAGTGACCGATATCCTGGACAGGGCGTGTACTTTATGTAGTAGGAGACTTATCAGCCTAGGCAGACTTTATTTAGAGCTAGGAAGTGATCAGTACCATTTTACTCCCAAATGTTCTAAAAGCCTTTCTTTAAAAACAATGATAAACCTCCAACATTGAAGGCAAAAAATCATTGTTTTCAACAGCCATGGTCAAATTGGTAAAGGGCTCTTTGAAAGAGTGAAATTTACTATTCAGAAATATTCTTTCATTTATGGCTCCTTAGCTAAAATATTGACCTCCTAACAGTGGTTGCAGACTTTTCAGTTATGTCCTCTTTAGAATCCTCTCCTTAGATACACGGCCATCTCTCAAAATGAAGGCAGGAAGTTTTGCACAAAAGAAAATTTAGCATGTTACATTTATTTGTTGGGAGTGGCAAGTCTAAGGAAAAAGCAAAGTGCATGTATGATTAAATAATGTTCTAAGACTTTTATTATTTAAATGTACTTTTCATTTAATGTATCACACCTCATTGGTCTTCAGAGCTTTCCCACATTTTCATTCATTAAGAAAAGGAATCCATGATTTACACGAAGTCTTTTGAATACCCAGAACTAATTTGGCTCATATATGCAAAACTGGCTCATAGTACCTTTTATTACAAACATCGACAAAAGGCTTTTCCAATGACCCTTAAACCTGAGCTGTATAGGAAAGTTGTATTGGCTGTAAAGGTGTATATGGCCATTGTTGGAGATCGTTCTATTATGGTTCCACCCATAAAGGTGCTGTAAACTAGAGTCTGTATATTTATTTTGCTATACTAACATCTATTTAAAGTTTTGGGATTCAATTTTATACATTTTTTTCCATCCAAGTTAAGGGTAAAGTGTTCCCTTATAGCTAAATTTTATCCCTTTGAAATATCCTACTACTTCAATTTAACTGGTTTTTGTTTACTTGAAAATTTTACATAAACTAGTAACTTAGAATCCTCTATAACTTACACTATCATAATGTGGCAGATTGAACCAATGTGTGTTTACAGTAAAATTCTATGGAAGATATCCTGATAAACCTTTATGTTACAGATATAACTTGTGTGCTAATTTAGGAGCCAATAAAAAGCCCACTTTCTCTTTTAGATTTTAGACATTACGGCCAAAATTACTCAAAACTGAAGAATTTAAGGGCTAGGCATGTTTACAAGTCATCTAATTCCTCTCTTATAGAATTAAATAAGCTGAGGCCCATAGTGATTTCATGATTTGCCTAAAACAAATCAAGTAGCAGAGAGATGCCAGCCCAATAACTCTACTTCCATTGAACTATGCAGTCACGTGCTGCTTAACAGGGACATGTTCTGGGAAATGCATCGTTAGGCAATTTCACTGTGGTGTGAATATCAGTGTGTACGTCCACAGACTTTGATGGTACAGCCTACTACACAACTAGGCTATATGGTATGGCATATCAATCCTAGGCTACACACCTGTACAGCATGTTACCATATTGAACACTGTAGGCAAGTGTAATATAATGGAAAGTATTTGTATAATTAAACATACAAAAGTAAAAATACCATATTATAGTACAGTCAAAATGTCATGTTATAATCTTATGGGACTACTGTCATGTATGTGGCACAGAACTGAGCACATTTTGGAAACTTTAATAAATTAAAATACATTTTAGTTTTATGTAAGAGAAGAAAAACTCAGTTTAAATGCAGACTTCCACAGGCAATATTATAGGGACTGTGGGCCTAATACAACGCCTGTGTAAGAATTCCTAAACACAGCCCCCAAAAATTTATTTTTTGAGTCAGGGTCTCACCTTGTGCTGGAGTGAAGAGACACAATCACAGCTTCCCACAGCATCGACCTCCTGGGCTCTGCTGATCCTTTTCCCCAGCCTCCCAAGCATCTGGGGCTATGGGTGTGCACTACCACACCCACCTAATTTTTTAATCTTTTGTAGAGACAGAGTCTCACTATGTTGCACAGGTTGGTCTTGAACTCCCAGACTCAAGTAATCCTCTCACCTCAGCCTCCCAAAGTGCTAAGTTTATAGGTGTGCACCACTCCCAGCACAACAAAATTTTTTTTTATCTACCATTATACTTCATACATTTTTTTCAAGAAGCAAAATAACTCAGATACTAAAAATAGACTATCTTTGGGAAATTTACCTATTTGGTATTATTCCACTAGAAACAGATGCTTAAAAGTCATTTTACAGTGGCAGAAAACATATACAGTAATGAGATTCCACACCAATCTTTATTTTTATTTTGGGGCCTGAAACAAATCTCATAATTACCTTTTCCAAATTACATTTTATTTCCTTAATGGTGTGGTTTAACCCCACTCCACAAAAAACAATTATGATTAACACACTAGAAATATTTTAAAAGAGAACCTTTTAAAGAAGACATTGATTAACCAATCCAGACCAGTGATTGTCTCAAAAACGGAATCTATTAATTTTCTGGGGTGCCATTTTAGAAAAGTTTAATAACCAAATTATACATCTAATTAACTTATATGTAAGTTTTAGCATTCACATCCTAAATCATGGAAACCCTATTTTATAAAATCTTACCACTCAAGGTAAATACTACATTGCATGTCAAGGAAGTAATAAACTCTCTAAATTTGCCATTAAAAATCTGAAAAACCCAAATTACAAATTATAACACTGGTGTATCTACTGATAATCACAAATGTCATGATAATTTTTTTAAAAATTACAGATCTGACAAGCAGCTTGCAATTATGGCAGAGTAAATATCACTTTTGGCTCTAGCTCATATCTGTCCCCAAAATGTGAATATCATAGCCAACAGAATTTTTTCTGTAGAATTTTATTTTGAAAATAATATTTCACTTCAAGATTGATCTAAAAAACATTTTAAGATATGAAAATGTTATACAACTTATCTATTACAAATTAATCAGATAATTCTGCAATTAGGTATACTGTATTAGCTCACCTACATAAAAAATATTGCACATTTTCCTTTATTTTGTCTTCAGATGTGGCTGACGTCTAAACTATACAGAATTTCTAACTATTTTAAAGTTATTCTGTGAAATGTCATCTTTATAAATATCAGAACTAAATGCACTGTAAACAGCCATTTTGGTAAACATGCATTTATTCACAGTTGATTTATTTCCTTTAGATAAATGCATAACTGCTCAAAATTATAAAAGAATCTTATGTAGAGGTACAAGAGCACACTATACAAATCTATTCCTAATTTCATTTTGAGGAAACACTGATCTTGGCAAAAATCTGGCATTATTTTTAAAATGAATGATTGCTGGTAAGAAGGCATACTTTAAAACTTTTCTGCGTCCTGCATCTGGCTTCTTTTTCTTTTAAAATTAAAATTGAAAAGCATTTGTTTTCTGAGATTCAGCTATCACTGCATAAGTGAATAATCATACAAAATGAACCCTGAAAGCAACTGAGCACTTAAGTTAAAATGCTTTGAAAGCCCCTTTCTACTCCTACGCCATGAATGCCTTAAACTGCTAGAACACTCACTGATCATAATTTTAAAAAACTGACAAAAATCAGACTATTTTAATGTTATGAAATTGACACAAACCTGCATAATACAGCACTCCTCCACTGAGTTGAGGTCATATTATACTTTAAAAATATAAACAAACATACTGAATCATGAGTCTTGTTTCTATAACCCCAAAGTGTTTAAATATGCTTCTAAAACAGAAGTGGGTGATGACTGTAGAATAAAGTTCCAGACTTGACTATTAGTGTCAAACACAATCGTTCCTTACAAATTAACTCTACTGGTGCAACGGCTTGATTGATTCCAGCAATTTCATTTTACAGGAGTGAACCATACTTTATACACATAGAGAATATGTTAATTAAAAATCTCCAAAATAGAAGGAAAAATTTAGAAAGTTGTCAGATGTTTCCAAATGAAAAGCAAAGGCCTATTTCTAGCCCTCTTCCATACCCTTGAAGTTAGAATTTGACAAAAGTCCATGGATACAATTTACAAAGTTTGACAAACTATTAAGTTTAAAACCATCTTCTTTGGGGGGAGGTGAGAGAAAGTACCTTTAAAACCTGTTATACAAAATTCCAGCTGCCTTTGTTATAAAAGTACGTTCCTTATATTAAAATCATAAAATTAAGGTGCAAGAGTTTAACAAAAATGAACTAAAGAGCTTTATTGACATCACAGTACATTCAAGAATAATTTTAAGAACGTTACAGCTGAAAGAGAATGGCATATTTATAGTCTTATTATGCACTATCTTTTTTTGAAAAAAATGTAATACAAAGAAATCCTATTAAGTAACTTGGAGCAGCATTGGAAAAGGTACACCTATTTACAGATTAAAAAAAAAGATTCTGGTTTCACCTACACAGCCACAATGTGCCTCTATAATGAGACAAGCCCTTAAAACTCATGGAATTTTTTAAACAACATCATGGCATTCTTGCCACATCATTCCTCAGCGCTTACGACGGGGAGGGGTTGTTGATCTGAAAAAGAAGGGAAAAGACAAAATTTAAAAATAAAAATGTATTTTACACTAAAATGCTGCAATTTTTAATAAATATTATTATATAGGATTTCTAACATTATTTAAGACTATGATCATTTATCAAGCACCAAACTGAGTTTATAAAAGAGAGAGAGAGAAAGGACACTTTCAACTTTGAATAAATTCAAATTTTTAAAAAAAATCAGACAAAATACTTTAAAAAGTATACTACCTTGATCGGGACTTAGACTTGTGTTTGCGGCTTGCCTTCTTACCAGACCTTTGAGATTTCTCCATGGATCGCGATCGACTATGTTTAGGCTTCTTAGCCTTCTTTTCTTTGCTACTTCCTGGAGATTCAGAACTGCTCCTTCCACTAGAATCAGAGCCTGAATGTTTTTTACTATCTTTGGTAGTACTTTTCTTACTATCTTGTCTAGAATCGTGTCTTATGATTTTGACAGACAAAGAACCACTCCGAGAGAATGTTCTTTCACTTTCTCGTTTTCTTTTTAACCTATCATCCTGACTACTGAACTTCAAATCTTTTTCTTCCCTTTTTTGTTTTTCTTTTCTTTTATCCTGTTCACGCTCCCTTTCTTTGTCTTTCTTTTTCCTATCTATGCTCCGACTCCTCTCCTTTTTCCTCTCTTGGTCTTTAGCCTCACCTTTATGCTTATGACTGCTCCCACTAAGATTTCCACGTTGATCATCAACTTTACGCCTATCTCGACTCCTACTGCGACTGGAACGATTGGCTCGTCTATCCCTTGAGCGACTTCTACTTCTACGTCTCTCTCGGGAAGGACTCCGATTGCGTCGTCTTTCTCTTTCAATGCTGTTTCTAGTAGATCTCCTTCTATCTCTAATCTTTATCCTAGCCCTGTTGCTCTCTATTTTAATTCTGCGAGAGTAGCTTCTACTCCTGCTACGTCTGGCTTTAATTGTTGGAGATCTGCTCCTACTATGTCTCTTTTTCCTTTTAGGAGAAGAAGACCGAGAAGAAGTGCGACTACTACCTGAGCTAGAACTGTATGAAGAGCTAGAGACGGTACTACTAGTACTACTAGTTCTGCTATTGCTACTGGAACTACCACTACTAGAACTTCCTGATCTACTCCTTCCTTGTTTCTCCTTTTCTTTATGCTCTTTTTTTGGTTCTAAAATTGATGTAGTTTCATTTGGAGTTCTCTTCTTTTCATTAACCACATCACCATCTGCTTCTCTTGCTTCTAGTAGTGATAAACTATTTTGCTCTTTATGGATAAACTCATTCATCTCTTTTGTAACCCTTTCTGTTTGTTGCTTTTCTTCTGAAACAGAAAAAGACAGAATCACTTAGAAAATCTGAATGTACTCCTATATTATCAAATTTCAAGCTGCCAGACTATAACAGTAGAGCAGCACTGTTCAATAGAAATAGAGTGCATGCTACATAAGTAATTCAAAACTTTCTAGTAACCACATTAAAAAAGAAACAGGTAAAATTAATTTTAATATTTTATTAACCCAACATACAAAAAATATTATTTCAACACATATTAAATGTAAAAGAATAGTGAGTCATTATAGTGCTTTGGTTTTTTGGGCTTTACTTTTAATTTTTCTATTTTAAAAATGGGGTACAATTCAGGGTTAGGTATACAAATGTTCATTATGCAGGTATTTTTTCTTCAATGTAAAGTCTTTGAAATCTAGTGTGTCTTTCCTACCTACAGCACATGTACCTACTTCAAGTGCTCAATAGTTCCATACAGTTAGTTATTCTCCTGGACAGTATGGCAACAGAGTATCAAAATGTAAGGTACATATGAAGCAAATAAAAATGATTTCCCTTTTGTTCTATTAAATTAAATTTTTAAAGGTAAATATTAGCGATTTATAGGACACTTTTAGCAGTTAACTCTCAATAATTTCCATTCAAATTGTCCAAATAAGATTTTTCAAAGAAATTCTAAATATGTTTTTTCATTATTCCTAGTATTTTATGTAAGCTCTTAAGAACTGTACTTATGTAATTGATTCTAAATAAAAAATATTCTTTTCTATTATCCTTAAACAGTCTAGTTACAAATTATTTAGTCTTACAAATATATTTCATCTAACTCAAGTTTTTTCATTCAAGAATTTTAAGAAAAAATAAAAATGCCCTAAACAGCTTGGCTTATAGCCACTGGAGTGAATGGATCCTAAAACAAAGACTGTGACCTTAGTTTTAGTTATGTCACATATTATTTATATTCTAGTATTGATTCTGTCCTTTGATATTTTTAGGATGATTAAAAATAAAAAGATATATACACAAAACTGGACAAAACTGAAAAAGTTTAAAAGGTATATACCTTCCATCTGTTTATCATGTAATAGCTGCTGTTCTTTTTCTTTCCTCCAAAAAGCTTCCTGTTTTTGCCGGATTCGGTGCCTTAATTCTTCATCATCAGTGTCAGATGACTCAGAGCCTCTGTCACTCCTCTCATCTTCGCTGTCTCCTGATCCATAACCACCCAGTCCACCTGTGTGCATAAAGCTCAGTCTATCATATGAAAAACATATATTATGCACTAAAAACTTGTTAAGGTCAGAGAAGAAAGCTAATTTCTTTTTTCATTGCCTTTTCCTGAAAGAATATGCTTATTCGGGGTGGGGAGAAGTATAAATTCAAATGCTTACAGAGTTCACAGAATCTTCAGGCAATGGTTTACTTAGTGTCTTATTCTTTCTGGAACATTTAATATATTATCACCATAAAAGAATCATGATAATGGGTTTGTTTTACTGTCCATACTATCATTTAAGTTTAATCAACTCAAACACCTTAATAAAATTTACGATGCTTCTGAAAACATTTCTAAAATTAACTCTTTCAGCCAGGCACGGTGGCTCACATCTATAATCCCAGCACTTTGGAAGGCCAAGGTGAGAGGATTGCCTGAGGCCACAGGTTCAAGACCAGTCTGGGCAACTTGGCGAGACCTCATCTCTACAATAAATCAAAAAATTATCAGGGCGTGGTGGCACATGCCTGTAGTTCCAGCTCCTTGAAAGGCTGAGGCAGAAGGATCACCTGAGCCCAGCAGGTCGAGGCTGCAGTGGCCGTGAGCATGCCACTGCACTCCAGCCTGAGTGACAGAGTGAGATTCCAACTCAAGATAAATAAATAAATAAAATTAACTTAACTCTTTCATAGTTTAAAATTTAAAAATCCCACGTAGTATGCTAAGCAACTTTTCTCTAAAAAAATTAGAATACTGTAATTGTCACTGGTATGGAAATGGTATGGTACTAAAACTACTCCCCACCCTGAAGTGATCTAAATAACCACAACAAAACCACGCGGGCATTTGTTTTTACCCATTTCTTTGGATCCACACAAAAATAAATTTGTAACAGAGATGTGGAAAAGGCAAATTCAAGCTTTTACAGCCTTGATAATACATCATGCAAATAGCAAATTATGAGCACATCACTACTATTAGACTATAAGACAAACTCTTTCCTCTACATTAAATCTGACTTGCTACCACACAATCTATATAAAAGTTATTAAAAGCATTAGTGGATAGGTTCTTCCCTAAGGCATGTATGCAGTAATCCTGAAAGTGAGCTTAGATACTATCATAGCTAAATTATGAGCTATTCAGCACAAACTCTGCGTGTGTGTGTGTATGTGTGTGTGTATGAAACTTTACATATATAAAATGCATATATTGGAGCAATTAATCAGGAAATCCTCCATTACAACTTGCCCCAATAAACTACTGATTAGCCATTACACGTCACATTGATAAAATTTCCACTGTGAATGCGTTAGTCAAAAAAAAAAAGGCAAGCCTTTTTAAAGACTGACATAATTCTAAGACCTATCTTGATGTATAAACTGAGTAGAAACAGCACAGTTTCAAAACAGAACATGTAGAGAGACAAGGTAAGTGTGATTTTCCCTTTAGGCCCTCTCACAAATAAGGAGAACACTTACCGAGTCCAGTGAGGGAAGCCAGTGCACTGGACTGTGCCAGCTGTTTTGCAGGAGCTTTGTATCACATCAACAACAGGAACAACATGTTAACACAAATAGCCACGATTTCATAGTCATGAGAGTCTATGGTATTGTTAAATCTACTACTACTGCTGCTTTTTGGGGAGAGAAGAAACATTAAAAACATAACATTCATTTTAAACCAGTAGCATGTCTGGCTTTGAAATAATAATTCTGATGTGACCTGAAATTGGTTTATAATGAGGAAAAATGTTGACCAGCATCTCTTGATTTCTATTTCTGAGGTATGGCACATAATTTAATTATTGTTTTCAATACATTTTTAAGGGATACTAAAAAAAATGGGGGCGGGGAATCATTTGCTTCTGTAAGAATTATAACTGGTAAACTAAACTCTGTACGTTCATGATTCAAAATTCATTAGTCAAAATAAATTATATTAGAAGTCATAAACCTAAATAAATCACAGTATGTATTAAAAAAATCTAGCAAAATAAACTGAACATAAGAAATTTTCCACAATACATTTTAGAGGTTAACAGCATGATTGCTAATTTGTGCTCAGGTAGGTCAGATAAAACAAAATACCTGTATAGTTATAATATGATATCTATATATCTACTCTTTCCCAGAGTTAAAACATGCAAGAGAATATCCAAATATCTGATAGTAATCCACCAAGGACAACATCAAAAAAAAAAGTCCAAAACAGTCACCAAAACCAAAATACCCCCAGATAAACAAAGCCAAGAACACCCACAATATACCTTTCGTTGCTTTTCGGTGTGCATCTTTGGCTACATAATAAATTTCTTCATCGGTGACATCCAGTAGAATTTCAGTCAGAAGCATTTTTGTCAGCAACATCTAAAAGAGAATATTTTATATACTAATTTAATTATTATCACTACAACAGTTTGATATTTTCAAAAACATTAAAACGCAAAGTCATCTTATAAAACATTTTTAGCTGGATGTGGTGGCTCATGTCCATAATCCCAGCACTTTGAGAGACAGAAGTGAGAGGACAGCCTGAGCTCAAGGGTTTTAGATCAGCCTCGGCAACTTGGTGAAACTTCGTCTCTACAATCAGTCAAAAAAATAGCCGGGCACAGTGGAGCGCGCCTGTAGTTCCAGCTACTTGGAAGGATCGCCTGAACCCAGCAGGTTGAGGCTGCAGTAGCTGTGAGTGTGCCACTGCACTCCAGCTGGGGCAACAGAGTGAGACTCCTACTCAAAAAAAACTCCCAAGAACCAAAAACATTTTTAGAGATCACATCAACCATTCAAGGAACAGAACCTTGAACATTATTCTAAAGCATCAAAACTTTTGAAAATTTCAAAATCATGTAGTTCAAAGGAAAAAATATTATGAGGCCAAGGCAAGAGGATTATAAGGTCATTAAGTTCAAGACCAGCCTAGACAACATAGTCCTCACCTCACCCCCCCATCAAAAAAAAAAAAAAAAAAAAATTAGCCAGGCATGGTGGTGCTCAACTGTAGCCCTAGCTACTCAGGAGAATAAGGCAAGAGAATTGCCTGAACCCAGGAAGCTGAGGTTGCAGTAAATAGTGATTGTGTCACTGTACTCCATCCTGGGTGACATAGCAAATCCCTGTCTCAAAAAAAAAAGTATGAACTTATCTGTTATAGTAGAGACACTGAATCCAAAACATTTTTAAAAGTCCATTTTAATAAAAATTTCTATGGGTGTTTTAAAAGAAGTATCTCTTATTTAATATAGGTAAGTAGTTTTTTCACTTCTCTTTTTAAAAATTGATACTATTTAAATTTTCCACTTTTTTCTTGATCAAACTTAAAGCAAACAATACTAATTTCCTTTTTTTTTTGAGTCGGAGTTTCACTCTGTTGTCCGGACTGGAGTGCAGTGACATGCTCAGTTACCGCAGCGTTGGCCTGCTGGGCTCAAGTAAGCCTTCCTCCTCAGCCTTCTAAGTAGATGGAACCACCAGGTATGTGCTACCACATCCAGCTGATTTTTAAAAATTTATTGTAGAGAGAGGGTCTCATCACGCTACTCAGTCTGGTCTCGAACTCCTGAGTTCAGGCAATCCTCTCGCTTCTGCCTCTCAAAGTGCTGGGATAACAGGTGTGAGCCACTGCACCTGGCTGATACTAATTTCTTAAATCACTTTTCAAGGTTGGGTTAAAAATCTGAGAGAAAAAAAGGAAAATAACATTATTCCATTCTACCAGATGAAGTCCTTTTATTCTGAATCCTTTTGTTTTTGACCCCTGTAATACACTAATAAACTATAACAGAACCCTTAAGTAACAATTAACATGATATAAAATGGAGAGCACATACACTTGAAATTAAGAGTTAGATTCTAGTACTGGCTTGGTTATCAACAACTATTAGTCTCTTGGCCTCTCTGAGCTCCAGATTACTCATCTATAAAAATGAGAGTAGGGGTCGAGCGTGGTGGCTCATGCCTGTAATTCCTGAACTTTGTGAGGCTGAGGTGGAATAATCTTTTTTTTGAGTTGGAGTCTCACCATCATCCAGGCTGGAGTGCAGTGGCATGCTCATGGCCACGGCAGCCTTGACTTGCTGAGCTCAGGTGATTCTTTCGCCTCAGCTTTCAAGTAGCTGAAACCACTGGTGCGTGCCACTACAGCCAGCTAATTTTTTGATTTATTGTAGAGATGAGGTCTCGCCAAATTATGCAAGCTGGCCTCCAACCCCTAGACTCAGGCAATCCTCTCACCTCCCAAAGTGCTGGGATTACAGGTGTGAGCCACCAAGCCTTGCCATGATTTTGTATTTTAACCATTACCTGGATTTTGCAGACATTATTTGCCCAGTAAACCTATAAATGAATAAACATTTTATAATTGTTTCAGAGTACTTGGCTAAAATGTTTAAGACAGCCAACCAATAGTTTTTTTTTTTAATTGCAAACAAAATAAATTCCTATACATGATAAGAAATGTAACATTCTACCATTTGATACTCTTTCTCTTCTTCAGTCATCTCAGGTTCACTCTGCTCTTCTTGAGGAACTGGAGATGGACTTCTGGTGACTTTTCCACTACTTGCAGCCTCAACATTTTCAGTGTCCTCATCTTCCTCATCACTATCCTATAAAAAGTAATAATATGACTTAAATTCGTGTTTGTAATGTAAAATTCTTGCCTTACATATCAAAAAAATCTTAAACCCCAAATTAAAAAGTCTATGAGACAGAAATAAGTATTGCCTGAGAAGAAATTTAAGATTATAAAATGGCTTATAAAAATCAATCATTTTAATTTTCCAATTTTCATCTTCCCTAGTCAATTTTGACTTATTTTATAAATAACCAGAAAAACATCATGTTCAGAGACTAATTTAATTAATACTCATGATATATGATAATACTGAAATGAGTAGCTTGTAGAACTTTGGATAAATGGACCACAGATATATTGTTCAATAGAACTTTTACAGCTATACATTTAAGCAATTTACCTAATATCGTAACTTAAAATGAAAAATCTCTAATCAGTTCCAAGATCTCAGTTGAACCTGCAACTTAGCTAAAAAGAAGGAAGCTACAGATGTGCCTCTTCTGGGCTATATACTGAATAGATAAAAATGCAGTCTACTTCAGATTGAGGAAATGTCAGCAGTTTGTCTCTGTATGATTTTAGGTTTCAGTAACCAGATGGCATACAACCCTTCCTTTGTCAAAGTGTTCCATAGTCATTTTTAACAATCCTACTAAGTAAAAAATAAGAGGACCTCCTAAATACTATCATGGAAAGACTATTTGGACCAGGGGAAAAATATATGTAACACAAGCCCAAAGGCATCTGGGAAGAAAAAAGAATAATCTCCAATTAAAAAAAAAATCAAATTTGGAAATTCACTATTTCATATATATATATACTTTTTAAAAAGACAAACTTTAATAGTGTTTTCCTGTTGTTTTTGTTTTTCTGTGGTTTCTTGTTTTCATAAAATCCACAATAAAAACACAGCTTTGGCATGTGTCTTTTAAAAAAAGTAAAAGTTATTTATGGAATTTAAGTAAAACCAATGACTGCCAAAATCTAGTTATTTTGCTGTCCTTGAGACTTGTTTCTAAAGCAGACAATGGCCTTTTCTGAGTTGCAGACCAGCTGGTTTAGTGGCTGACATACCTGTCAGAAGCACATTACTGCTGAAAAAAAAATTTCCTAAACCACTTACGCCACCTAATTGATGAAGGTTTAAAGATTTAGAATGCTGCTGGCTAGGCTCAGTAGCTCATGCCTGTAATCCCAGCACTTCTGGAGGCCAACATGGCAGGATCACTTGAGCCCAGCAGTTTAAGACTGCAGTGAGCCATGGTCGCGCCACTGTTCCTAGGCAACAGAGGGAGACCCTATCTCCAATAAACAAACAAGCAAATACATAAATAAATAAAATGTTGCTATACTTTCGGTGCTTATGTCAAAAAGAATAAAAATCATTATATCCTCAGATATAGAAATATTTACAAAAAGGCAAATTTATTTCTCTATTTCTATTTTAATATAGATTTGATTTATAATCTACCACTAGAGAGTCAGCTGTACCAAAACAAATGAATACAGATTTATCAAGATAAGATTTACCTAGCATCCCATAGCATAATCTCGCTCTGGAATGAGAGGTCTGCAAACTTGTTGCCACCTTTCTCCTTACCCTACCTTCCATAACATACATACATAAAACAGAATCTGCAATATAATGAATGAATGTGATCTTAGAAACATTACTGATACTCTTCTATATCCTAAAATATCTACTTCAATGAAGTTTTCGCACAGTCAAGATTATCACAAAGAGTTTCATGTCAAGGATTCTACTTACAAATTTACTTCTCTGAGGTAAACGAGGGCCATCTCCTCCTTCAGCATCTTCTGTGGCCTTTTTTTCTTTTTTGGACAATTGTGAACGCTGTTGTTCCATTCTTTCTTTCTCCAACTTCTTCTGCTTTTCACGTTCCATTTTTTCAAGACCTTCACGAATCCAAGCTGGAAGAGTCCTGCGTTTTACCGCATCTGTTTCAAGTGGGGGAAAAAAGTACAAGTCAGTTACTTAACAATCAAACACGCATGAGGTTCTTATTTCTGAATTTCTACAAATTTTTTGAATAAATTTAAAAAGTCCATTAAACATCATGCTTTTCTTAAAAATCATCACTTTTAATAACACCAGGAACATTGTCCTAATGCTTACAATCTGCTAGGACACAAAGAAAGCACATTAAGTCATCTTATTTAATCCTTACAAAAGCCTTCAGAGATCACTATTATCTCCTTCAGAGATCACTTTGACAGGTAAGAGAACAGAGGCTCAAGAAAATTAAGTCATGTGCCAAGGCAAATAGTGACATTGTAGTGTGATGGTAATTCAGAGCCAAATTCTCACACTAAGCTGCTTCCTAAAATATGAATATAAAATCAAACAAAAGCACAAGTCCTATTTTCACACTAAGAATTCACTTAAACAAGCATTAAGTTAAAAAAGCAGTAAAGTTAGAACTTTCCTAGACTGTAAAAAAGAAAGAGTCAAATGTTCAGATACATTAAATACTAGGTAATTTGGGACTTTCTAGGTATAAAGTGGCATAAATATGTTTGTCACTGAAAATGTTTGCTCTATGTTATTTAAAAATTGAAATTTTCTGCCAAAATACTTAGGGAAAGTGAAATAATCAAAGGAAAATTAATCTGGCAGCAGTACATCAGATGAACTAACAGTAGACAAGACCACACCAGAAAACAATTAGAAGTTTTCAAAAAAAAAGAAGGGCTCATATGTCTACATAATGTACTCAAATGCCAACATTGAAGAAAATCTCAGGATGCTATGGCTATCATAAATACACACTTCATCACATGATCTGGATTTTAAGGTAAAAATTTATTAAAAACTTTTTAATATTTTAGACTAGTATATTTTTTGCAATTTTTAAGGTTTATGACTATAAAAAACAGGGTTTTAAGGTATCAATACCTAACATATCAGAGTTATTAGAACAATTTTTGAAAAAAGAATCCTTTTTATATAATAAAGTGGCCAACCATGGTCCACTAAAATAGCTACCAATTTGTGGAGGCTCCTGCTTCACAGGAAGTGCAATAGGTGAACGCTGCCGATCCCTGAATGATGATGGTCTTTCTCTTCGGTTCTGGGGAGGTGCTGGGGGTCCTGGAGGTCCTGGTTGCCAATAAGGAGGATGAAATCCACCTTGCGGTGGACCAAAAGCAGCCCCATGCTGAAAGAGTATTGCAGTTTATTTTTCTTCACATTAATACAATATATTCTCTGGGACACACGCGTGTTTATGAACTGGGACAGTAGAAATCCATGTGTGCAGCAAATCCAAGAATTCCATGGTTCTAATATCCACCGATACTTCTGTAGCCCCTAGTACCTAGGCTTAACTTTTCTTAAGAAAGATTTTTCTGCCTATGTAAATGCACAGTTTTCTAAAAGCCAGGTGATAAGCTATTTTCAAGAAATACAGAATAGGGTGTGTGTTTATATATATACATATATATAAACTTTTTCATTCTGAATCCATTTATAAACTAATCCTACCACTACTAAGACAAAAAATATTAATTTTTCTTTAACTAGAAAATCCATGAAATTTTCTTGACAATTTCTACTTCCTACTTACAGTGAGCATAAGTTGTATCTATAGTCTTGAAAGACACATTTAGTTATAGGGAAAAATAGAAGTTACTGAATCATTAAATATTTTTTGCAATTTTGCTATTTTCAAGAGACTTTTCTAGGCCAGTTGCCAATAGAGCTCTTTGTTATTAGTATGGGATTTAGCAAATAAAAGTGGAGTAAGTAAACACTTCCTGCCACTACATTTCTTCAAAAACAAAGCAAAAACTGCCATACCTGTATACCAAGTGTAAGTATACAAGTATCTACATATGTATTGAGAGGACTATTGTCTCACAGTAAATATTGTATGTCCATTATTAAATCCACCTTAGAGTTAATGAAATACTGTTTTTTCCAGAATGTTTTATTATGATCACAGTTTATAAGCTAATAATTGCAATCAGTTATTTCAAAATGACACCTAGCACTATAATTTAAGAGTAGACCCTGGCAGAAGGGATAAAGAAAATAAAGCCCTGCATATGACACTATTTTCCATAGAGTTCTACGTCCCTAGGAATGAATTTGATGCTACAAAGGAAGTGATGGACAATCCCATTAACATGTCATGTTGTAACAGAAAAAAAAAAGTCAACACTAGAAAAACAGTCATATTCTACACAGCAGAAGGTACTACATTTAGAAAGATGATCTATGTTCATGCGTTTTATTCATGCCTTAACCATAATCTATTATTGACAAATAATGTATTCAACTATTATGCATTTTCTAATTTTTATTTAACAAGTAAATATTCCATTTTGAAGTTATAAATTAGAAAACAAAACATCATGTAGCTATTGCACTTACACATTTTTAATTTTATAGAAATTTTCCCCTATCAATTCTTTATGCCATTTTCTAATAAACTTTAAAAAATGAAAAAACAAAAATCTAATGATTTTAATACTCAAAAATTGGTATGTGGTTATCCGTAGAAGTCTGAAAAGCGAAACACGTATCTCTTAGGTATTCTTGATGAGACACTTCCAAAGAATGGATTATGTGCACATCTAAAATATTAAAGCAACAAAATATCTTTCACCTGATAGTCAAACTGGTTCACTGGCCCCACTGCAAAATTATCGGGTGGTCCACCAAAGTTGTGATTGTTCTGGTTAAATATATGCCTGTTGTCAGGGGCAAATTCCCCACTGTCCTGACTGTTGCTGTCTTCAGAAGGAGGAACAATGTCCATTGGGCCTGGTGTTGGTGGCATCCACGGCTGATCTGGAGGGGGGTGTGGGGGTTGCTGATGCATTCCCCATTCTATTTAGGATTTAGGCATAAAAACATTCAACAGGGAGTTATAACAAAATCAACACAAAATTTTAAGATTTTAAGAAAGCAGAATTTTTCAGTAAAAGAAACAGATAAAACTTATTCCTTTTATATACCTTAAAAATAAGCAATGAAATAAACTGTCTTATGTATAATTCAAATGAGCTAGTTCCACTCTGATTCATACCCTAAACAAATGGAAACCAATGCCCCAAATTATTTTTAATAAATCTAACAAAATCCAAAGCAATTTTTCGTTGTTTTTCTATTTTTGCTCAGTACACCACCACAAAAATAATACCTTGAGAGTTTATATAGTTTCTTTCTTCCATGAACACATTTATCCTCACAACATCCCTGTGAGGTAGGGAGAAGTCATGTATTATTTTTTGCCAATTTCAGGAGGGGAAACTGAGGCACACAGAGGTTAAAATACTTGCCCAGGGTAACAAAGAAAGCCAGTAGAGCAAAACCAGGGGGCGTGGTGATGCCAGGGTGAGTCATTTATGAACTTGAACTTGGGAACTAAAACATTTTCAAACTTAGGGGAACTTGGCTTTCAAGAAAGCTAGAAATGAACCACCTCAGTGTCAGAGATGAGAAAATTTATCTTTTTGATATCAAGGGATTACTTCCTGAGTTTTCCATTCTTATAGTGAGAAACAGTAAGTAGTAATAGGGAAAGGAGGATATGACTTCACTATCAGCATACCCAAATATGAGACTGATTCCTTCATAAATAGCTTGAGGTGACTATTAAAAAGAATAGCACAAGCCATGGAAAACTGAATTAGCATCAAAGAATCTAAATCATACTGTGAAGTTAAGAAAACAAACAAAAAAATAAAACAAAACACACAAAATCTTATGGAAGATCTTCACTTTCTGAAAAAAAAAGGGAAGAAAAAGGTGGGTGGATGGTAGGAGCAGAGTATATTTGACAGACTAATTTGTCACATGGTGACACAATTTTTCTTTAATCAGAGGCTAGACATGTTTTACTCTGCCAGTGCTGCTTCTGAAAAGGCCAGAGGTTGCAACAGAGAGACATTTGAATGCTCTCTTCCCTAGATTCCAAGTGAGGCTTCCAGAGTGTTCCCAGCCCCTGTCAGCCTAGGAATGAAGAACCAAGAAAAGAATCAAACTGAGTGCCACAATGCTAGCAGACTGAGTACAGAGTAATTTTAACCAAAAAATGTCAAGGTCAAATCAAATTGGAACTGCCTATTCATTAAGCATTAATATGAAGAAGTCATAAAACTAAGCAAACTAATAAAGTTAACATTAATATTCATTTTATTTTTAGAAAGTTCCCAAATTTGGAAAACATAAACAAACCTGGTTGCCACATTCTGTTGAAGTTTGAATCCCCTTGAAAATTCCCATGATTGTTTGGACCAGATTCCATTGCAGACATATCTTGTCCATTTGGCATCATTCCTGGTGGTTGTTCTACCATGCTTTGTTGTCCTGAGGCTTCTCTTTGGGCAATCCACGCTTGAGCCAATGCAGCCCAGTCAATCTGGCCTAACATACATTAATACAGAACTTAGCATTCAGAATGCAGGAGCTAATGTAGATCCCCAGTAGAAATCATAAATATTTCTGACAGAGAGGGTATGAGGCAAATTAAAAAAATTTTTTTGGCCAGGCTCGGTGGCTCAGTCTGTCATCCCAGCAGTTTAGGAGGCTGAGGCGAGTGGATTGCCTGAGCCTATGGGTTTGATACCAGCCCAAGCACCTTGACGAGACCTCGTCTCTACAATAAAATAAAAAAATTAGCCGGGCTTGGCAGCGTGTGCGCCTGTAGTTCCAGCTGCCTGGAAGACTGAGGTGGAAGGATCGCTTGTCTAGCAGGTCAATGCTGGGGTAGCTGTGAGTGTGCCACTGCACTCCAGCCTGGGTGACAGAGTGAGACTCCAACTCACAAAAAATATATACATATTTTTTCAGAAGAGGTCTTTAATTCAAGCATGTTATAGCCTAAAGGACACTTAGAAAATAACCCTTATTCAGGCTAAAAAAAGTATTAATATAAACTACATTAAAACTTTCAGACAAAAATACCACAAAAACACTCCTAACCCATTTCTAAAAAAAGCAAGGCTGGGCATGGTGGCTCACACTTGTAATCCCAGCACTTTGGGAGGCAGGAGAACTGCTTGAGCCCAAGAGTTCAAGAACAGCCTGGGCAATATAGTGAGCCCTTGTCTCTAAAACAACAACAAAAACTAGTCAGGAGTGATGGCATACCACTGTAGTCCCAGCTACTCAGGAGGCTGAGGTGGGAGGATCACTTGACTCTGAGATTTGCAGGCTACACAAGACCTCGTCTCTATAAAATAATCAAATAAATTAGCTCGTGCACGCCGGTAGTCCTAGCTACTTGGTAGGCGGAGACAGAAGAATCACCTGAGCCCAAGAAGCCGAGGCTGCAGTGAGTCATGATCATGCCACTACATTCCAGCCTGGGTGATAGAGTAAGACCTCGACTCAAAAAAACCCAAAAAACCTCCCAAAAAAACCAAACTAAAGTATAAAACACACACAAATTTATAAAAGATCTTCACTATCTGGGAAAAAGAAGGGAAGAAAAAGGCAGGTGGACACAGGAGCAGGGTATATTTGACAGACTTCTTACTAACTTGTAAGAATTTATCCCTTGCATCTTAGTTTACAAAGCTTTTAAAAAGTCATCACCTTTTTATTTAAAAAATACAATATAAAAATATTCACTCAGTCATTTCTTCCTCAGCATATCCTATTCATCTTTCCAGGCCTGAATCAGAGCCTACAGATCTTGGATGGGTATAGCTATCTATCCCTGCTCCTTCTCACAGGTGCTTTAAGTAAGGCTCCCTTCTGCGGGCAAAACATATCTCCTTAACAACTTGTTAGTCAATCTTTACTAAAAACTCATTGTCCCTGCTACCTTGAAGACTCTTCTCCCTTTTTCTTTCCCAAATATCTATACTTAATGTCTTTATATAGATATACATTTTGAGTTGGAGTCTCACTCTGTCGCCCAGGCTGGAGTGCAGTGGCATGCTCATGGCCACCCCAGCGTTCATCGGCTGGGCTCTGGCGATCCTTCCACCTAAGCCTTCCAAGTAGCCGGAATTACAATCGCACGCTACCACCCCCAGCTAATGTTTGATTGATTGTAGAGACGAGGTCTCGCCAAGTTGCCCAGGCTGGTCGCAAACCCACAGGCTCAAGCAATCCACTCGCCTCAGTCTCCCAAAGTGCTGGGATTGCAGGCTGAGTCACTAAACCCAGTCAAGAGTTTTTTTTTTTAAACTTTTTGCAAAACCAACCAAAAATGCATTAAGATCTAACATTATTAATAAAGCAAACAAAACAATTGCTCACAGCTTATCAAAAATTAAATACGCATTCTCATAAACTGGTTGAAACATACTATTGGCATAACCCATATGGGGTTAAATTTAGCAATGTGTATCTAAAATTTTTTAAGTGTGTAACTATAATCTAACAAATCTAAATACCTGGACAAGTAAATTATATGTATACAAATTATGCTAATTGTTTCAAAAAGCGTTTATAGCTTTTATTTGTTTATAAATTAAACATCTAAAAGTGGGTTTGTGTCGGGTTCAGTGGCTCAGCCCGTAATCCTGCGCTTTGGGAGGCTGAGGAGAGTGGATTGCCTGAGACCACGGGATTGAGATCCACCTGGGCAACTTGGCGAGACCTCATCTCTACAATAAATCAAAAAAATTAGCTGGGCGTGGTAGCGCACCCGTAGTTCCAGCTACTTGGAAGGCTAAGGTAGAAGGATGGCCGGGAGCGTGCCACTGCAATCCAGTCTGGGTGACAGAGTGAGACTCCAACTCAAAAAAATAAAAATAAAAATAAAATAAAATTGGGTTTGTTAAATTATAGCACTTTTGTACAACAGAATGCTATGTGGCTATTAAAAAAAAAAGAAATAGCAACAGACTAACCCAGTAAGGGCAAAGCAACATTAAGGGTTTTATGGATGAAACAAAATTGGCCACCAGTTAATAACTGTTAAAGCCAAGTTATAAATGGGAACTCCCTATACTTTTCTTTCTATCTCTGCATACGCGCTTGAAATATTCCACAGGAAAAAGAAACTTTAAGGCCAGGTGTGGCTCACGCCTGTAATCCCAGCACTTTGGGAGGCCAAGGTGAGAAGACTACTTAAGCCAGAAGTTCGAGACCAGCCTGGACAACACAGTGAGCCCTCATCTCTACAAAATATTTAAAAATTAGCCAGATGAGGTGGCGTGGTTCTGTAGTCCCAGCTACTTGAGAGGTTGACACAGGAAGATCATTCAAGCCCAGGAGTTGGAAACTAGTGAACCATGATCATGCCACTCCACTCCAGTTTGGGCAACAGAGTGAGACCCTGACTCCAAAAAAAAAGAAGGAACTTTAAAATGATACAGCACACCATACAGTTAAGTATGATCAAGACAGAACTGTAAGATTCAGAATTAACAATAAAAGCATGCACTACTTAAGCAACATATTTTAGAATTTTTCTTTAGGAAAAACAAGGACTAAATCAGTTTAAAAAATACATAATCTTCAAAAAGCTAGCTTCTACCCTTTGAGAAAATCTTTCAAAGGGAGATTAATTTCCTACCATATATGCTATGGAAAAGCTATTTGAGAACAGATTACATTCTGACCATAAATGATCCAATACACCAATACTAATTCCATCTCCTTTGATCCCACCATCTGTCTCCTACCCATCTCTATAGATTCACCCCCATCCATTCCCTTCTAAATCTTACTTGGATCCTGTTGGTGCTGGAATGACTGCATCCATTGTTGCTGGTTTAAGGGCCATTGTTGCCAAGGCTGTCCTCCTTGATCCCACATCCTTTCTTTTAAAATATACTTGAATTTTCTCTTTAATAAATTAAACATAGTTTAAAAATTAGAGTCAGAGTTCCCTAATTCTAAAGCCTCACACAACAGAAATTATTATGTGATGATACATTTATTTCTAAAGAGATCTAAAATTCTGGTCAATAAGTTGCCAGAGGCAACTGGAATTTTTAAGCTGCCAAGCAAGAGTAAAATATTTTATGTTAAAATTTTGGTGTCAGAATTTGGTGATAAGTATAGCTCTAAACAAGTTAGCTCAAAAAAGACAAAAAAATCTCATTCTTTATAATATAAATTTCTGGATATCTAATTTTTTGATTACAAGAAAAAAGTGATTTAATGCCCCCCAACTAAGACCTCTTTAAGGGGGTAACCAAACAGCTCTGGCTGATGAAGAAAAATCCTTCTTCATAAATAATTATAGATAATAAATAAAGAAGGTAGAATAGAATTAGAAAACTCTCATATTGCCAAAGCTAATGAAAAATTGATTCAGAAAACCTTAGAAGAAAAGTGGATGAGAAATCAGAAATTCAAAGGTTGTCAAAATATCACCCCCCCCCATTATTAGGTGTCTGCCATGTCCCCAGAATCACTAAAAACACTCTCACCAAAAATGTTTAACTGAATCCAACTGAGGTTTTAGGGTTTACTTCCAGTGTAAAGGAATTATAGGGGATAAAGGAATGAGACAATATCAGAAGAAACGAACAAATTCAAAAGGTCAGAAAGAGGTTAGTCACCAAGACGAGGTTTCTTAACTTGTAAATATCATGGAAAAGAAGGTGGAAGTATTTTATGTTAATGACCATTTAAGCTAGGAGATGGTAAGGGAGAAGTCATCATACTAGCCTACTTTTGTGTAGCTAGTTTGGAAACTTTCCTAATATAAGGTTTTAAATTCTTACAAGTCTAATATCTTTGTACTTTACCCAACACTAATACACAACTATATTATAATATACAAGAACCAATGGCACATGTGATAAATGGCATGTTTCTTTATTTTTATATCTCAAGACTTAGTTCACAGCAGGCACTAGATAAATATTTACTAAATTAATCCTACATTGACCCTTTATCTTGAAAACAAGATAAAAGCAAGTCTTAGTAATGTAGAATCACAAATAAGCAGGAAAGCAAGATGACAAAGTAGAGACCATTTACAATTCAGGCTTCTAAGAGTTTCCAACCCCAGTCTTTAGCACTGTCAGAATGTCACATAGGTCGAGTTCTACCAGTGGCAGATCCCAAATTCTCAACTGAAGAATACTGAATTAGTGAAGGCATATTTCTTTCGTTAGTTCGATTTACTTGTGAGACAGACGTATTTATCTTCTAGTTACACCAATGTACTCTTTTACAATGGCATTATTAGAACAGGCAAAATAGACACTAAATGGCACCACGACTGAGGGTAACAGCTGGACTTAGTATCCAAGCTAAATATACTTCTTTTTCTGACCTCTCTTCAGTGTTTCTCTTTCACCCTTTTTTGACTTCTCCAGTTTCCCAACTATACCTAAAGCCCTTAAAAGCTAAGAGAGTCACTGAAGCTCTTGAAAAGAAACTTAACTTACAACTTTAATTAAAAGTTAACAAATAAACACCAAGAAAAAATACCAAGTGCTACTTTAACTGACCTCAGAGGTTCACCTTCGGTTTAAATCTTAGGCTGAGTCAGACTACAGCTTGGAAGCATAGCAGCAAGATTATTTATGCCCTGGGGGGAAAAAAGTATAAGTTTGTTCATAGATTATCACTATTAAAATAAAAATAAATTCTAGAGATGCAACATGAAAATATGATCATCTCCAAGTTAATCTGTTGCTTTTCCTTCCATTTAACTCTGACTCAATAAATAAATAAATAAATCAAAATAAAATTGCAAATGCACATCTCTCTGGTCCAGCAATTCCACAGCAGTCTTAAACCATGAATAAGTATACTCACACCATAACTCAAAAATTTGGAGATATTTTCTAACAGTAAACATCTGTTTTTAGTGACATTTAATTAAAGGCAAGTAAGTTAATTAAAGTGAACTACACAGTAAGTCCCTATTCAGTCTTAAAATACATATGGTGGACTTTTTACATACTGATATGTATTGATGTACAAACTGTATTAGTATTTATTTATTTATTGAAATTTTAAAGATATGGGGTACAATTCAGGGTTAAGTTACAAATGTTCATTATGCAGGTACCCTTGTTGATGAGGTGTGTTCCCCCAAACTGTACTATTAAGTGAAAAAAAATTACATGAAACAGCATGAAAAAACTTTAGGTTTTTTCTTTTAAGAATGTAATTATGGACCAGGTGCAGTGGCTCAAGCCTGTAATCCCAGCACTTTGAGAAGCTGAGGTGAGAGGTTTGTCTGAGCCCATGGGTTCGAAAATAGCCTAGGCAACTTGGCAAGAACTCATCTCGCTGGGCTCGGTGGCTCCGCCTATAATCCTGCGCTTTGGGAGGATGAGGTGAGTGGATTGCCTGAGCCCGCGGGTTCGAGACCCACCTGGGCAACTTGGCAAGACCTCATCTCTACAATAAATAAAAAAAATTAGCCAGGCGTGGTAGCGCGCGCCTGTAGTTCCAGCTACTTGGAAAGCTGAGGTAAAAGGATCGCCGGAGCCCAACAGGTCGAGGCTGCGGTGACCGGGAGCATGCCGCTGCACTCCAGTCTGGGTGACAGAGTGAGACTCCAACTCAAAAAAAAAAAAAAAAAAAAAAGAACTCTACAATAAAAATTTTAAAAATTAGCCAGGTGTGGTAGTGCATGCCTGTAGTTCTGGCTACTTGGAAGGCTGAGGCGGAAGGATCACCTGAGCCAAGCAAGTCAATGCTGGGGTGGCCGTGAGCGTGCCACTGCACTCCAGCCTGGGTGATGGAGTGAGACTCCAACCTCCCCCCACCCCCTGCAAAATGGTAATTACGTATAGAAAATTCTCTTAAAACTGGTAAGCTCAGTCGGGCTTGATGGCTCAGTCTGTAATACCAGCACTTTGGGAGGCTGAGGCGAGTGGATTGCTTGAACCAGCAGGTTTGAGACTAACCCAGGCAACTTGGCGAGAGCTCATCTATACAATAAATAAAAAATTAGCCGGGCGTGGTAGTGCGCACCTATAGTTCTGGCTACCTGGAAGCTGAGGCAGAAAGATCGCCAGAGCCCAATGGGTCAAAGGCTTGGGTGGCCATGAGTGTTGCCACAGAAGTCCAGCCTCAGCCTGGGCAACAGAGTGAGACTCCAACTCAAAAAACAAACAAACAATAAAAAACTGGTAAACTCTGGACCAAGCAAGGTGACTCATGCCTGTAATCCCAGCACTTTGGGAGGCCAAGGTGGGAGGATTGCTTGAGCCCAAGAGTTCGAGACCAGCCTGGGCAACATAGCAAGACCTCGTTTCTACAAAAAATTTTTAAAAATTAGCTGGGCCCGGTGGCATGTGGCTCATGACTGTAGTCCCAGCTACTCAGGAAGCTGAGGCAGGAAGATCACTGGAGGCCAGAAGGTGGCGGCTGCGGTGAGCCCTGATCAAGTCACTGCATCTCCAGCCTGGGCAACAGAGTAGAGCCCCTGACTCAAAACACACACACACACACACACACACACACACACACTGGAATTGGAAACAGGGATCAGAGAATTCTTTGAAATGTTTTATCATGAGTGTATATTTTTAGAAACATGGATTTTAAAATATGAAGAATCAAAGGAAGCTAATAAACCTATAATGACTGGTATAGCCAATAAAAATTATACAAGTCATCTAACTGAGACAGTAGGCAAATCACTTGACCTCTGTCTCATTTTCTACATAGGATTTGGAGTAAATTTTTATAACCTCCAAAAAAGGTACTGCTGGTCATAAAAACTAAATTTAGAGTTATGCTAAATTTTGTAGAAAAAGGGAAGACCTGGTACAGAGTGAGATTATTGAAATACTTAAACTTTTATACATGCTTCAGCATCTAGCACCTAGCACTAAAACCATGCTTTATAAACCGTTTCAAAAACTATTTTTTAAAGAGCAAGATTATAAGTGATTTGATGGCAAAGATTTAGAAGACCTACTCTTTCTTCTTTCATCTTTACCACTAACAAATGCAAAATCTGGAAAACAGAAAGAACACAAAGGTATACCACACAGTAATCAAAAAATGTGTATTTTAAAATTTTACTATGATTTAAAGAAATAACATAATCTCGTACCATTAAAAATAACATTTACATGTTGGTTTCAAGATTTGGAAAATGCTGGTAACCGTTAAAGATGGGCATTCACTGTTCTTCACTTTTGTATTGCTTGAAAGTTTCCATAAGTTAAAGATGACGTATGTACTTGCAAGGGTCTGTACTAAATTTTCATGTTTTTGTCCTGGCTCAAATCTTCTTTAGGAAACAGAAATATCTCAGAATAATTTGAATTCTCAGTAGTGCTTTGTCTACATTAAGTAAATATTTTACTCATTCACTGAAATATGTTATAAAGTAAATACATTAGTATTCAACCATGAAAACGACATTCTAATAATGCTACTGTGATTTTATTACATCAAAAATTGATTCTAATACATTCATTCTTCCTTTAGCCTTAATTTTAATGCTTGTGAGGCTCAAGTTTTCAAGTGTGGAGAAATCTGATTAGTGATGAGCAAGGCTGCAAGACTTTCCTAAGAGCATCTCCCTTCATAGGAGTTAACTGCTATTTCCTTATAAAACAACTGCTATACAAGTTAACTGCTATTTCCTTGTAAAACAACTGGGGTTTGAGAAGAACAGAAAGATCGACAACCAGTGTTTGTATCAGATCATCCAAACTATCACACATTGCTGGGGGAAAAAAAATCAAGCTATGGCTATCACCAGTGTTATGGAATAACTTGTGTTCCACCTTCCAAAAGATTTGCTGAAGTCCTATTCTTGATATCTGTGAATGTGTCCTTATTTGGAAATAGGGTCTTTGCAGATATAGTCTAATTAGGATAAGGTCATACTTGACCAGGGTGGGACCAAATAAAATGACTGTTGTCCTAATAAGAAGAGAAGAAACACAGACTTACGCAGGGAGAACCCCATGTAGAGCTACAGTGGCAGAGATTGGAATAGATGGGTCTACAAGACAAGGAACACCAAGGATTGAAAGAAACCACTAAAAGCTAGGAAAAGACAAGGAAGACGACTCCTCTACAGCCACCAGAAAGTATGGCCCCGCCAAAACCTGGATTTCAGAATTTTAGCCTTCAGAGATGTGAAAGAATGAATTTCTGTTGCTTGAAACCGGCCAGGTTGTGGTAATTTGTTATGGTATCTCCAGAAAATGACCACAACGTATCTCACCCTTTACTTACATGACTCTATATTAGAACCAGATTGTTTTAAGTCTTCTAAAACAACTTGCTTAAATGACTATCATAAATATTTGCAAAAGTCATTCACAGACTGTGTCAAAGATTGATGAATTAAAATGTGGTATTTTAAAGTCCTTAAGCATTAATTACAAAATCAAAGAGATACAGAAACACCTCTGTCCTCTAACCCATATGGTGAAATGTTTCTCATATCAAACACAAAGCCGAGAGTCACAGAATACATCAATCCTCTTTACTCCTAGCCTTTTAGTCTTACCTACCAATTGACTGACCTCAAAGTCAAAAGTAAGTCATTTGTTTAATTCAGGTTAGGTGGAAATGGCACTTTCCACCTAGAGATCAATCTTGCAGTCATTAGGAAAATGGTAAAAAAAAAAATAATTGCTATTTGATGTGATATGCATTTTGGCATACACTAAAATATATGCAGCTTGTAGCTTAATATTTAAAAAAAAATTGGAGAATTGGATAGTTTGGTTATAAATACCCCTCAAAATAACAATAATTTAAAAATAAATGTGGAGAAAAAACCTAAAATGACACCCTAGTAAAGCACACCTAAGCACCTAGATGTTAGTTCTAATATCATTCTTCAATAAAAGGAATAAGGGATCCTTAGAGAAATATCTGATTCTGGGATTGGGGTGAGAAACATAAAAGATGAACCTGGAGCATCTTAAAGTGCCAGGAAGTAAGAAAGTACTAAAGAAACCAAAACAAAAACTGATAGGGGATGTCAAAGTGGAACAGTAGACAAATGAAAGAGCTGCTAATGGCCAAAGCTGAATTATAACACAAATTATGAAATAAATATCCATGGGTCCATAATGACATACATGATAAAATAAATTAACAAATGGGAGGGAAGGGACAAATCTCCCATGGAGAAAAACTCCAAATAAATTAGGTCAATACCCTAACAGAGTATGGGCTCTGCAAAGTGATTTTCTTCTAAAGAAAGAGTGCAATAAGGAAGAGGGTGGAAGGGTAACTCTACAGTGGAGAAACCTGAAAGACACTACTTCAGGCAGGTTATCAAGGTCATTACCACTGTGATGAGTCACCTTGATAATAGGTACCCCTGACAGCATGTGATGTTTAAAAAGGCACTTTACCTTTGTGATCTTCCCTTCCAAAATCCATTAACAGCATTTCATCTTGAGAGAAACAGCTGGCAAATTCCAATAGCAGAGCATCCTACAACATACCTGACCAATACTCAAAAATGTCAAGGTTACTGTATCAGTCTGTTAGGGCTGCCATAACAAAGTACCACAGATTGTGTGGTTTAAACCACAGAAATTTTTTTCCTCACAGTCCTGTAATGTTGAAGTCCAAGATCCAAGTGTCAGTGGGGTCAGTTTCATTCTGAAGCCTCTCTTTGGCTCTCATCACCCTGTCTCCACATGGTCACGCCTTTGTATCCTAATCTCTTCTTAAAAGGACACCAGTCATACTGAGTTAGGGTCCACTCTTGTGACCTCATTTTACCTCTTTCAAGATACTATCTCCAAATACACTCATAGTCTGAGGTACTGACTGTTAGGACATAAGAATTTTGGAGGGACACAATTCAGTCCAAAACAATCATCAAAAACAAGGAAATAACGGTAGTCGATATCTGCCTGGGGAAGGGGGGGCACACCTCATCAAGGGTACCTGCACAATGATTATTTGTATACCTAACCCTTAATTGTACCCCCATAATTTTAAGATATAAAAAAGATATATATTTTTTAAAAAAGAAAAGAAAACAAGGAAAGCCTGGGAAACTGTCACAGCCAAGAGGACCTATGAACACATCACTAAAAGCAATGAGGTATCCAAATGGGACGCTGGAACAGAAAAAGAACTTTAGGTAAAAACTAAGGAAGTAAGAATAAACTATAGACTTTAATTAATAATAATATATCAACATTAGTTCATTAGTTGTAACAAATATACTTTACAAATGTATGCTAATTAGAAGAGAAACTGTGCGGTGAGGGGGGTATATGGGAACCATACTGTCTGCTCATTTTTATGCAAAAACTGTTTTTAAAAATAAAGTTCATTAGTAAGTTTTAAAAATATAGAGACTCTCAAGAACATCTTAAAAGAATTGTTTTATTTCCCTACTACCCTTTGACACTTTACAAAACGATTCCACAAGTAAAAGCTTTAGTGTTCTAGTCTGTTTTTGTTGTTTTTGCCCTGTTGCACTCAAATGAGAAACTCCAAGTTTATTTTGTTTTCCTTGGGGCAGGGGTAGGGAAAAATAATAATGAGGAATTGAGATCTTCAATAGAATGTTAATTTAACAATGTAACAACCCACAATCAAAATGTGCCTAGGGCCCAACTGGTTCACGTGACCATACTAACCACCACAGAATAAAACAACTGAAAAACTGGATGCTACCTGTTTCCCTGATGCAGCTTAACACGCAACATCCATCCCTGGATAAGAACACACGAAAAATACAAACTAAGAAACCGCGCCTGCGTAGTCGAAGGCGCAAAGGGCATAAACTCTGGGTGGGGGCCCCCGCCTTCTCCGACCCCCTGCACCCCCTCCTCACAAGGAGGATCCCACTGCGCACGCGCAGTGCTTAACGGCCAGTCAGGAGCCCAACAATTAGTCCCTTCTCCTCCGAGAGGAAACTCTTAGAAGGAGTCGCGAGCACTCTCCTCAATACAGGCATTTCCTTTTCGGCGAAAGCACCGCTCTGATTCCCCAAGCCTGGCGCACGCCGCGGCTCCAAGGGAATGAGGTCCCAGCGGTCGCGCCGAGCGGCGTACGCAGCCTGTTTAAGTTATGCTACCTTCGCCACAGAAACCAAGAGGACTGTTATGATCCGGCAAGTGCCCACGTGTAATTGCTCTCCAGTACTTACCCACTCTGGTTCCGGAACACCCTTGCTGCCACCGTTCCTGTAATACCTTCTCCAACCCTTTCGATGCTTCTACTTCTTGACGAACAAGACAAGATGGCGCCCGATTGGCCTCACCCGGAAGTGAATAATAATAACATCCGTTTGTCATCTGAAGCCATTTCGTCTCTCATCCTGGTTTGTGAGCACGTGACCGTACCGGGTTGACATGCTTCCACGCCATTTTTGTTATGGGCAAAACCCACCATGACTCTGTGGCCAACACTAGGCAACGGTCTGAACATTCCTGTACATTACTTAATGTAGCCGGCGACATGCCCGACCCGTTTTATCTTTAGCGTGGGCAGAAAGCCAAGAGCTTAAGTGTTCTACACAAAAGGAGCCCCTAGTATTGTTATTATTCTTTTTAGCAACGCAATCCTCCTTCAAGAAGTCTTTTCTTCCCTACAAGACTCCCGCTTCGGAAAAGGGACCGAGTTCGCGACGCCACTTTCCGACTACGGAGGGTCCCCAGGGTCAAGCCGAACCAACTCTGGCCGGTTGCTCGGCGCGCCAGGAGCGGCTTTTCAGGTATCTCAGCATCTGGCCTGAACCTTCTCAGAATACTCCAGGCTTCGATCTCCCTGAGGCTGCCGAGGGTTCCGATCCGGGCAAATTAGGGTCTTGGTGAAGATGGCCAGTCTCGATCGGTGGCGAAAGCGAAGACCCCAGTTGACCCGCAGCTGTCGTTCTCTTTGTTAACCTCGGGACATCGCGCCCCCTCCCGGGGACGCTTGCTCAGCGCTACCTTGCCCGACTCGTCCCGGTATTTTATTTACCCGTGACCCTTAGGAGTAAGCGGCGGGAGGTCTACTTTCCGTCGGTCTGCCCTTTCCTTCAACTGCAAGATGGCTTCCCGGACGGGCCTGTGCCATGCCATTTCTGGGGAAGAATATTTGGATTCCACGGCGTTTCAATGCGCACAACGTTCAAGTGTCAAAAGTACCAATTTCCAGGCTGGGAGCTACAAGTTGCAAGGAAAACAGTGATCCAAAGATACAGTATTTATTGCTTCACGAAATCTTGCCTTTCCACGTTAAATGAAACTTTTGCGTGACTCACAGTGCACTAAGTATCCACATTGTTTCATTGGGAAGTGTTGGGTAAGGAAACTAGAAACTTACAGTAGAAACAAAATGATAAAGGAGATAAAGATCGATGTGAGAATATAGATGCCCTTTGCATGAAATCCAGTCCTCCTTTATTACGCAAGAAACCGAGATACTCCTGGATTGTATTACAATAAAGTCGTCACTGGCTAAAGATCTGCCGTCCCTCAAATCCGAGTGGCCCCAAAATAAAATTTTATCTTAGAAACCTTCACCATGTTCATCTGGCTACACCATGATGTGAGTTCATGAGGATACTAATGGAGGCAAAAGGAAACTATTTAACCTTGTTTCCTAATGTCCACCTACCACAAATTCGTGCTAGAAATATAATTTTAAAAATCACTTTATAGTGGCTGGGCGCAGTGGCCATACCTGTAGTCCTAGTACTCTGAGAAGCCTAGCGGGAGGATTGCTTGAGTCCTGCAGTTCTAGACCAGCTCCTCTCTACAAAAAAATAAAAAATAAATTAGCTAGGCATGGCGGTGCATGCCTGTAGTCCCAGCCACTCAGGAGGTTGAGGCAGGAGAATCACCTGAGCCCAAAACAATACTGCAGTGAGCTGGGATTTTTGTCACTGCACTCCAGCCTGGGCGACAGAGTGAGGACCCCAAAATCAAAAATATATATTTATCACTTTATGGAGCAAAGCTAGAAGGACATATAACACATCATCAGTAGTAATCTCTAATTTTGCTCTGTGATTTTCTGTATTTTCCAAGTTTTTTGCATGAGGCCTGATCTTTAAGTATTTTTGTCTGAAAAATATTCTAATAAGAGAAATATTCTCTTTGCAGGGAAACTTGATTATCCTACTGAAACTGTCATGTTTCCTTCTCCCTATATTCATACTGTTTTTGTGTGTTTCCCTAGTAAAGTTGAGGCAATTTTCAGGTAAGGATTTTTTTTTTTCCATCTTTGCCCTCCAAATGCCCAGGATACTACTTCACACACAGAGATGTTTACTTCTGTCAAATAACTTAATATTTTGAACAATGACCCTAATGTAGGCCAATCATTTTGGAAATTCATTGCCAAATGGAGAGGAGTATTAGATACCTCACGTTGTGTTCCTTGTTTCAATATATTTTATTTTTATATATTTTATTATTTTATTTTATTGTATTTTTTTGAGTCACATCACTCAGGCTGGAGTGCAGTGACATGCTCACGGCCACTGCAGCCTCGACCTACTGGGCTCAGGAAGTCCTTCCTCCTCAGCCTTGCAAGTAGCTGGAGCCACAGGTACATGCCACCACGCCCAGCTGATTTTTTTAGTTTATTGTAGAAACGAGGTCTCACCAAATTGCCCAGGCTGGTGTTGAACCTGTGGGCTCAGTAATCCTCTCACTTCCCAAAGTGCTGGGATTACAGGCATGAGCCACCATCCCCGGCTCCTTGTGCCAGTTTAATGAGATATTCTCAGCTCTAATTCAAAGAGTGGCAATCACTGTTTGCCAAACCAGCAAATGAATTTTACAATTCCATTTCCCTTTCCCTAACCACTCTATTCCAAGACTTCCCTGTAGCATTCTAACTGATAGACGTATCAGGCAAACATATGTATTTTGACACCAAATTTTCTCAGAATACATGTTTCTCTGTTTAAAAAAAAAAATTTGAGACTGGGCGCAGTGGCTCAAGCCTATAATCCCAACCCTTTGGGAGGCCGAGGTGAGAGAATTGCCTGAGCCCACGGGCTCAAGACCAGCCTGGGCAACTTGGTGAGACTTTGTCTCTACAATAAATCAAAAAATTAGCTGGGCGTGGTAATGCACACCTGTAGTTCCAGCTACTTGGAAGGCTGAGGTGGAAGGATCACCTGAGCCCAGTAAGTCGACGCTAGAGTATGTCCATGAGTGTGCAGCAGCACTCCAACCTGGGCGATGGAGTGAGACCCCAACTTTTTTTTTGAGTCGGGGTCTCACTCCGTAGCCGACTGGAGTGCCGTGGCAGGCTCAAGGCTCATCACAGTCTCAAACTCCTGGGTTCACATCATCCTCCTGTCTGAGCCTCCCAAGTAACTAGGACTACAGGTGTGTGCTACCATACTCCGCTTAATTTTTTTTTTTTTTTTTAATGTAGAGACAAAGTCTTACTATGGTGCCTTGGCTAGTGTCAAACTCCTGGGCTCAAGCCATTCTCCTGCCCCAGCCTCTCAATGTGCTAGAATTACAGGTGTGAGCCATTGCATTTGGCCTCTGTGTTAAGATTTGTTTAAGTAGCTGTCATGTACATAAACCACAGCAGTTTGATCTTTCTTCACCTTGATCATCAAGTGCCATAGCCACCATCTTGACAGTCTTACTTGGCGATCTGCTGTTAATGACTAACCACAGGGGACTTTGTAAACTGAATTTTTTATTAACTTCCTCTGTTTGTAGAGTGTTTAAAGTAGAAAATTCTAGGGGAGGATATGTTTAAGTTAGTACCTTGCATTATTATGGAAACAAATTATCCTTAAAGTAAAATGGGGGAAAACAAAAAAGCAAGGTAAGGTGTGGAAATGAATCAGAGAACTATTCCTTCTTCTTGAGATTTGAACTTTTATGGTGTTACTAGGTGCTGTATCACACCCATCTTGCAACTTAATAAAAATTTACAGCTGTGGTATGTACATATAATAGAATATTATTCAGCCTAAAAAGGGAATGAAATTCTAATACCTGCTACAGTCTGAATGGACCTTGAAAACATTATGCAAGGTGAAATAAACCAGACACAGAAGCACATATATTGTATAATCCCACTTATCTGAAGAGCCTATAATGAACAGATTTGCAGAAACCTAGAACAGAGGTTGCTAGGAGTTGCGGGGAGTAGGAGGGATGGGGAGTTACTGTTTAATGGGTACAGTTTCTGTTTGGGGTGATGAAAGTGTTCTGGAGATGAATGGTGAGGTCTGGACAGCAATGTGAATGTACTGGGCTATTGAATTATACACCTAAATATGACTAAAATGGTAAATTTTATGTTATATACATATATATATATAATTATTACTCCAATAAACAATATGATGGAGGATAAAAATATTTAAAGCTACAAGTTATTACAAATTGCAACTCTTTAATTCTTAATATGGTTATTTACCTTCTCTAACTACTAGAACATAGAGAACCTGGCATAATGAAGTATGAGGAGGATATAAAATAATACTTTAGCTATTAAACAATGGGCCATATTAGGCTTCATGCAGGTATTGGCTATTTAGGTCAGATTGGAGAAAGGTAAACCTAGTATGTTCAATGACTGCTGTATCTCTAGCCTAAAAATAATTTGATTCCAACTACTGTTTCTGTACTTAATTTGTATGACAAAGTAAACATTATCAGTGTTCACCAATGTCGATTCTCCGCAAACTAATAGCACACAGAAGACTGTATTTCTTAACTTCCTTAAATAAGGAAGCCTTTATGAATTAGTTCTGACCAATGTACTGTGGGTTAAGAGATGAAGTCATTTCTGGAAGTGCACTTACAAGATCTGGTGCACTGTCACCAAGCTTCATGTTTCAGATAATGCAGCTAAAGGCTGGGAAATCCTCCATCAGCCTGGATCACTGAATTGTTTCATTGGAAACAGTTGCCAGAAAGATCCTCACATCTGCAGGACTTAAAAAAACTTTCTTTTTTTTTTTTTTGTGGTAGAGATGGTGTCTAGCTGTGGTTGCTCAGGCTGATCTCAAACTCTTGGCCTCAAGCTGTCTTCCCACCTTGGCTTCTCAAAGTGCTGGGATTACAGGCATCAGCCACTCTCTGACCAGGACTTTGTAGTGACCACAAACTAAACCACTGAGATTCTGAAGTCATGAGTCATTTGTTAATGCAGCATAAGACTAATCTATCTTGAGAGAAATATAGATATTGGTAACAGGAGTGGGGTGCTGCTGAAATGAAGAAACTAAAATAAAAAGCATTAACTTAGGGGTTGGTTGCCAGACAAAACTAATGTGGTAGCGTTGAAATATGGCATTTCACATTATGCAGAGTAAAGCATTTGATATGACCGTTACTCATGCTAATCTGGGAGGCAGATAATGTACATAATGCATTTCTAGTTAGGGAAAGAGGTTGAAAAACCAGATACTAGCAGGTGGTGGGTGCTATTGGATGCCTTGACAAGGGTATTGTAAGAGGGTAGAGCTCAGGAAAGAATGGCTGGCTTATGAAAGCTGAAACAAGAGGGAATAGAAGTGACCAAACATTGTGAGCCTCTCAGGGTTGGATTTTTCAACACTAAGCAGTAGGAGATAAACTTGAGAAAGTTTCTAAGTGACACAGGCTCATTAAAACTCAGCCTTGCAACAAAGATAATGAAGGATGCAGACTTTATATCCATTTTGTAAAAATTTTCAGTGTATTATGTAAGAGTGTAGAACCTTAATTTTTTCCTTTGTAAAAAAAAAAGTCTGAGGGTGAAAATGTAGTTGAGTATGTTTCTCCCATCAAAGCTTATAAGTACCTGCCACAAAGTCAGGACGGAGGTATGGGGGGCAAGAAAATGAAAAAATAGAGAAAACCCAAGAACTGTGTGTCTGGAAAAACTCTGGTATGGTTACTGGCATATGAATCTGACTGGAAACAGATGAGAGGCCTACGACATTTTTAAGAGTTGTACTGAAAAAGAAACCATAAACCTTGGCTAAAATAACTTGTGGCTGTTCCAAATTAAAAATAACTTCAGCCCTCAATCATTTAAGAAATAGTCTTAGCTGGGCTCGGTGGCTCAGCCTGTAATCCCGCGCCTTTGGGAGGCTGAGGTGAGTGGATTGCCTGAGCCCGCGGGTTCGAGACTCGCCTGGGCAGCGAGATCTCATCTCTACAATAAAATAAAAAAATCAGCCGGGCGTGGTAGCGCATGCCTGTAATTCCGGCTTCTTGGAAGACTGAGGCGGAAGGATCGCCAGAGCCCAGCAGGTCGAGGCTGGCCACTGCACTCCAGTCTGGGCGACAGAGTGAGACTCCAACTCAAAAAAAAAAAAAGAAAAGAAGTAGTCTTAAAAAAAGCTATGCAACTCCCAAGGATGGCAAATTCCTCAAGGGTCATATTGCCATTCAGATGTAGCCATGGAGGTTAATAAAAGCATTTGTGTACAGTTAAGGGTTAGGTGTACAATTACGTTTCATTCAGGCACCCTGTTGATAAGAGGCATTTCCCCATCCCCAGACAGATATTTGCTACTGTTAATCCCATCCCCCTCCCCGCCCATAGTTTCCCAGTACCGTCAGTCATTTTCTTATAGTATTACATTGGATGTTCAAGGTCCATTATATGAGTGAGAACATGTGATACTCGGATCTTTGTTTCTGTGAGAGGTCACTCAGTATTATAGACTCTATTTCCATCCAGGTTGCTGCGAAATTCATGATTTTGTTCTTTTTTATGGCTGCGTAGTATTCCACTGTGTACATGTACCACATTTAAAAAATCCAGTCCTCTTTTGATGGGCAGCATCGTTGTTTCCACAAAACCGTAATAAAAATATTAATAAAAAAAAAAATCCTTCCAGAGGTGGCCAGGCTCGGTGGCTCAGCCTGTAATTCCAGCACTTTGGGAGCCCATGGGTTTGAGACCAGCCCGGGTAATTTGGTGAGACCTCATCTCTACAATAAATAAAAAATTAGCTGGGTGTGTTAGCATGCACCTGTAGTTCCGGTTACTTGGAATGCTGAGGTGGAAGGATTGCTGGAGCCCAGCAGGCTGACACTGGGGTGGCTGTGAGTATGCCACTGCACCCCAACCTGGGTGATGGAGTGAGACTCCAACTAAAAAAAAAAAGAAAATCCAGAGGATGTAGTCTTGGTCACAGAGGACGACAACCAAGGGACTTCTTCCTAAAGAAGCATAATCATAAACATACCCCATACCCAGGATAAGGGACCTGACAGCATCTCTCGTTCTTATTCTCCCTTCTGAATGGGAATGTTTGCTGCGGCATGGTTTCACTACTGTGCATTAAGTATGTTCCTGGGTCTCCAGAACACTGGGAGTGATATCTCAACCTGACATGGCACTTCTGGAGAGCCAAGTCATGGAGGACAAAACTTTACCTGGATGGGACTTTTGGGCTGTGTCCTTTGAAGAGAGAGCCACTGTTCAAAAGAGTGAGCTGAGTATTTGGTGATCAGAGAGGCAGACTGTGATAGAGACTTCTAGTAAAGTCACATGTTCCATTCTCCTTTTCTTCTGCCCATGGGAGGCTTGCTTTTTCCTATCCATCCTGCCTGACAGTCAGGTAGGGTCATGTTACTACTGCTGGCCAACAGGTTGTCACACATCCAAGATGAAGAGGCTAATTGCTGGTGCAAGACCCCTTAATGCTGTATTCACCTACCACAGCTAGGAGACTGGCTGTTGGGATGGGAGAGCCACAGACTGAACGAGCCTGCGTCACAGAATGACCAGCTGGAGATCAGTTGCCTTTGCAGACTCACAGTGAACTTTGGGTGAGCAAGAAATAACTTTTGTTGTGTTTAGTCACTGGGATTTGGGGTTGTTACTGTCATGTAATGCAGCCTATCCTAATACATATGAGAATGCAAACATTTTGGAAATTTCTGCTTGGGTGCAGTTTAAAATATGAAGTGGCTTCAGGGGTGTCTATGAACCTCTGAAATTACACACAAAAATTTGGGAGACACATTGTTCTGGGAACATACAGATGTCAGGTTTCCCTTCCCCATCGCTATCTTGCCAGAAAAGAGGTTCCCAGTATTAAAACACCACTCTTCCCCTAACACTCAGCTTTCTCTTTGAGACTATCAGGGCTAGTATCACCATGCTTTTTACTCCTAGGACGTCTTCAACCCCTGGACTTTAATTTCCATATGATTCCATAGGCAGATTTTACTCCATACTGTTATCATTTGACATAACTTTTCCTTACTCCTTTTTTTTGTTTGTTTTTTTGAGTCGAAGTCTCAATCTGTTGCCCAGGTTGGAGTGCAGTGGCATGCTCATGGCCACCGCAACCTCTACCTGCTGGGCTCAGGCAATCCTTCCGCCTCAGCCTTACAAGTAGCTGCAACTACAGGTGCACACCACCGCACCCAGCTAATTTTTTTTTATTTATTGTAGAGATGAGATCTTGCCAAGTTTCCCAGGCTTAAACCCCTGTGCTCAATCCTCTCACCTTAGCCTCCCAAAGTGCTGGGATTACAGGCGTGAGTCAATGCACCCAGCTTTTTACTCCTTACATTTCTTAGAGTGTCTATTTCCTCACTTCTTAGAGAGATTTGTCTCTTATGTTCACTGCTGTATCCCTAGTATAGCAGCTATTCGATGCATACTTATTAAATGATAAAACAAATAAAAGATGGACTGTAATGTTCATCATAATCTCAAAGAGCTTCATGACCACCCAAAAAAGCTTAGACACACAGGTGGACAAAATATTTCCTAATGAGTTATCCCATCGAAATAACTCCAACATTTTGAGAAACATGGATGGAAAAAGATTCGCCCTTGGTAGATGCTGAAATCTGAGTCAAAGTGGCCCATAAAGTACTGTTTTGAAACAGTGAATTTCTAAAATATGAAGGATAGTTTGAATTTAGTTGATAAGTTGCTATGGACAATGTTTATGTGTTCCCAAAATTCACAAATATGCAATGTGAGGGAATTTGGAGGTGAGGCCTTTGGGAAGTGACTAGGTCATGAGGATGGAGCCCTCAGGAATGGGATTAGTGCCTTCATAAAGAAGCCCCAGAGAGACTCCTTGTCCCTTCTAGTATGTGAGGACACAGCAAGAAGGTGCTTTCTTTATGAGCCAGAAGACGGCCCTCACCAGACACAGAATCTACTGGCACCTTGATCTTCAATTTCTCAGTCTCTGGAACTGAAAAATACATTTCTGTTAATAAGCCACTCAATCTATGGCATTTTGTTATAGCAGCTCGAGTGGACTAAGACATAAGCAAATGCAGTGTTGCTATATAAAACATTCTGTCAACAATGTGTACTGCAAAAATGTCACGACCAATCTTGTAACATGAGATAAATAAGAATTTAATATTTATTATGAATGTTTATACAGTAACTTCAAAATAATGCTCAATAAGTTACACAGCTATTTTCTAAAAACACTGAAAAAAAGTAAAGACAGTAGAAATGACATTATGAATTTATTCAATTTATTAAATTGAAAATATAGTCATCTATCGTTTAAACAGATTTAAATTGTTGATTTCTACATGAGCAAAAACATTTTAAATATCTAGAAATAATATTTCTTAACAATGCACTATATACTATCTGAAGGCTCATTTTTATTGCACATATTTGGTTTAGGCTTATTTGATCAAATATCATGCAGAAAAATAAATTACAAATACAGATTTTTTAAAAGTAGGCAGGATGTTATTTTGTACTAAAAAATAGATGAGGGTTGATACATTTCACAGCTTAATCGTTAAGAAATTTCATTCAGCTATTGCATAAAATCACTGACTAAAATCATCACACATGCAAACTAAGAGTTATGAAATATACTATAAGAGTTCTGTTGGTACATTTAAAATAAGAGAACAGGTATCAACTGTCACTCTCCTTGGCCACCTAAAAAGGTGATCTTCACTACTTTTAGAAACATTAAATGACAAAATATTGGCACACAATTGAAATTTTATCACTTTAAATATGGAAAAACTAGGGGGATCTGGGGTTGAGCATACCCTGTAAACCAGTTTCTAAATAAAGCTAATGGAACTTGTTTCACTTTTTAAAATTCATTCATTCAAACACTATGGTAGTTGTGTTGATGTCTGTAAACATTCTTATTTATTTGTACTGTTTCCTGAGGTGATCTGGAAACTATTGTTGTTATAGTAGCCTCACAATTTAATAATCCCTGCAAAATGGGCACGGTGGCTCATGCCTGTAATCCCAGCACTTTGGGAGGTGGAGGTAAGAGGATTGCCTGAGTCCAGAGTTTGAGACCAGCCTGAGCAAGTTGGCAAGACCTTGCCTTTACAATAAATTAAAAAATCAGTTGGTGTGGTGGCATGTGCCTGTGGTTTCAGATACCTGGAAGGCTGAGGCAGAAGGATCGCCTGAACCTAGCAGGTCAAAGCTGTGGTGGCCATGATCATGCCACTGCACTCCAGCCTGGATGACAGAGAGAGACTTGGACTTAAAAAAAAAAAAAATTAAATGTAGAATTTAACAAGCTTTCTCTATTACAAAAGCTATCTTGAGGAAATTCTTAGATTTCAAAGTCAAATTTATTCCATTTTCAGAAAACAAGGAAAGAGCACTTATAAACTCGAGGCCATAAAAAAAATAGACTTTAAAATTAGCTCATTGAACACTAAGAAAATAAATCTTATTTGTATGTTAGTTCTGGAATAATGTCTAATATCTATATAGGTGTTTCCATTTTAAAAGGTGTTAAAATAGTATCAGCACAGTGATTGACCCATAGCAGATAAGGGTATATATTCAAATATCTATTTTGAAACAAGAAACAAGTGATTGACCAATGAGAAGTACATGACTCTTAACACTATCTTCATAAAATAAAAATGAATTTACACTTAGTTAGGGGAAGAATGGCAATTGATTTTACCAACATTGCTGTCTTGAATAAAAAAATTTAGTATTTTTTCAAAAAATTCACTGCTCTGGTAGTGAAATCTTCAACATTAATAGATTGCAATTACACAGAAAATACAGTAAACTATCTCTTACAGACACGACTGTGCAGATTAACTCATCTATATCCCCATTATTTCTGTTAAAAACCAAGAAAAACACCATTAAAATTTCAACAGCTTAAAAGTGAAATTTATGCGATGACATTTTTAAGCATTGCATTTTGTATACTATTACCATCTCTCGCATCAATCACAATTATATTCATTCATGTATCAAAAGGTAGCACTGATAGCCTTGATAATGTTATATACACTTATATGTTAAAAAGTCTTGGTTAAATATTTCCACATATTATTTACAGCCACTATTCTTAAACATTTTATTTATTTATTTTAAAATTATTATTTGTAATAGAGACGAGGTCTTACTATGTTTCCCAGGCTGGTCTCAAACTGCTGAGCTCAAGTGCTCTTCCCACCTTGTCCTCTCAAAATGTCAAGATTACAGGTGTGAGCCACCATGCCTGGTCTACAGCTACTATTCTTATCCTCTCTTGTCAACAGGAGAATGAACTGAGACTAGACACTTATCAGTAGTATCATTCACTAACACTAATGATTAAGATGCTTGAACCATGAAGCTATGAGTGGATTCAATAATATGATACTGAAGTAGCCATTATTTTCAGAAATTTAAGCCTAAGAAATAGTAACACTTCTCATGACCAGTTTTGACAGTTTAATAATTTGTACTCTACAGGGAAAAACTATCACATTGTTGCTGTTATTTATTTATTTTAAAAGAAAATCAGAAATGCCATCTTTATGCTCCATTAAAATAAAAGCCAAATAATTCATTAATAAATGAATTTATTAATGATGCTTGTTGAAGACAAAAGTAGTGATTTCAAATTCCCCAAACCATGTTTAACATTTACTGAAATAAGAAGTAAAAAATGTATATTTTTCTGTTATGTATAAGAATATAATTATCTATCATTTACAAGTATGATCAGATAAATTTATATTTCAAAGGTATCCTATATCCCATATGAGTTATCAACTTCTAATGACCAATTCTGCATGTTGTTATCATCTGTAATTATATTTTGACCTTGGCCGACCACTTGTAAATTATCCTTGACTCCACCATGAATAGGCTGCAAATATGTTTATGAAAGGTTTCAATATATTTGTTTCTCAAAACTACAAGGCAATAAGCTAATCAATATATTATTTGTAAACCCACACTATGGAAATTATACCGAAACCTTTCAATATGGCTGAATTATGGAAAATACGACTAAGTAACTATGCCATATTAGGTGTTACTTCCTGAAATTATGTCATAGCAGTGTTTCCTACACAGTAGGACACCTATACTTAACCCTGAGATGATTGCAAGCAGAGTGGTGCATGGATAAACAATTTTTCTTTAAGTGTTATATATTTAATGTTTATTAGGAAAATATAACAAGTACAATAAACATAGAATTTGATTGCTCAAAACAAAGCTAAAATTTAAAAAGGCTAAAATGTCTTAAAAAATAAGTAAACAATGGCATTGAACACATATGAAATCAGAAGGTGGTGTGACATTTAGGAAACGCTGTCTCAAGAGATGATGTGACTTAGCCAGCATCATTTCTGAATGACTATAATAATGAGCCGCATCATAAAGGGGTTTCTGCTCCTACTGTAAATTCTGGGGTCATTTTTTGTCCCCAGGACAAATAATTTGAAAAAAGTGTTTACATTTATAAGAATTTACATGGGAAAGCATTGAGTACATTTAATTTACTTGAAAAGGGTTTACCACAATGGTGACAAAGTTCAGGAGCATTCGAGGTACAGGCTAACCCTACGGGAGAGAGGCGACGACGAAGGCACGTTACAGACTACAGTCATCATCGCAGGATTCAAATAAAAGCGACCTAAGTAATCATTACCATGAATACTTATAATACTCGTTCATAAAAAAGAAGGTAAGCTTGGGCACTAAGGGCTCTTGATTCCGGAACCACCTGCACGTAAGTGTCACTAACATGGACCCACTGGCCTGCCGATTCACTACCAGGTTCTTTGAAACCTAACAAAAAGAAGCACAATTTTACAAAAAGGAGACATTATGTTCTTACTCTAAATTATAAACAGCAACATATTCATTACAAACTAGCTTTATCTAATGCTAGATCTTCCTGAAGTAGTCTGTTTCTTCTTGGGTTAAACATCTTCCAAAATAAACTAATTCTTTTAAAGCATGACTAATATAGGGATAATGAATCATCTCTAGACTGTAATACTTAATTTCAACAGCTAATGAAATATTAGCTTTATAAATACTTAATCACTCAGGGAAAAGATCGTTTTTACTAAAAGAGGAAGGAAAAAAAGCAAAAAAGCAAAGTTACTTTCAGGACCCATAAACAAAGCCAGCAATTTTCACCTCCAGCTCTGTTCTGAGGACCTGGCACATCTTCAAAACATTTTGGTATCGCTAAATAAAATACCACTACTCCACTGCAGTATACAATGACCTTGAGAAAACATATGCCACTTGATATCATGTAGCAGAGTACAGTCTTCATGATATTTAAGATTCTCTAAGCACTCTTAGGGGGAATTCTCACTTAAAACAATGTGAATCCACTTGAGATATCTGTGAAATAACTTATCTCTTCCAGAAAAGAATCAATTCATTTATTTTTAAGAATAAACTAGGGCAACCCTCTCAGGTCCCCTCCCAACTGTGGGAGCTTTTCTGTCCTCTCAATAAATCTTGCTTTCTAAAAAAAAAAAAAAAAAAAGAAAGAAAATAAACTCAGGATGGCATACTAGGCACATTTTTCTTTCCAGTGATGTGTTCCAGTAGTTTCCTGGAAGGTGTCCTCACTTTCACATAAGCAGTGTAGTGACCACCTCGCATCGAGCCACTATGTTCCACTATGCCATAGAGACCATAGAGAACTTTCTCTCCCACGCTTACATTCTTTTAAACAAAGAAAAAACCCAAATTAGTAATACTTAGTGAAATACTGTGGTAAGAATCAATAAGCACATATATATCCTGCTTAAAATAAGAGAAATGCATAGTAAAACTACAATGAACTACTTCTGACACATATTAGGGCAGGCAGAGCTTGACAGGATTCTCTACTGGCTGGGCAGTGTAGGAAAGCGAAGGGCGCAGTCCCTACGCATGAATATTTCATGTTATCTAGCTGAGATGCATATGTATCACTCTTGGATTCATCAGTCCTATTTCTAAGATTCTATTCCATTGGTATATGAGCAAAATGTAAAAAGACATGCACCAGACTATTAGTTACAGGATTATCAGTAATATCAAAAGACTGGAACAGGGACTGCATGTGGTGGCTATAATGCAAACACTTTGGAAGGCCGAGGTCAGATGATTACCTGAGCCCAGGAGTTCAAAACCAGCATGGGAAACATGGTGAGATCCCATCTCTACAATAAATCAAAAAATTAGCCGGACATGGTAGAGTGCGCCTGTAGGCCCAGCTACTTGTAAGGCTGAGGTGGAAGGACTGCCTGAGCCCAGCTGGTCGAGGCTGCAGTAACTATGATAGTGCCACTCATGCCCCTGTACTCCAGCCTGGGCAACAAAGTGACACTCTGACTCAAAAACAACAACAACAACAACAAAGAACAAAAATGTTCAAAAAATGGGAACTGGCTGAATAAACTATGATGCGGATGCGATACAATAGAGTATTATGCTGCTTGAGAAATGGAGTGCAGATTCTTTCTTTCTTTTTTTGAGTTGGAGTCTCACTCTGTCTCCCAGGCTGGAGTACAGTGGCACACTCACGGCCACCCCAGTGTTGACCTGCTAGGCTCCGGCAATGATTCCACCTCGGCCTTCCGAGTAGCCGGAACTACAGGCACGCGCTACCACTCTGGCTAATTTTTGATTTATTGTAGAGACAAGGTCTCGCTAAATTGCTTGGGCTGGTCTCAAACCTGTGGGCTTAACGCAATCCACTCTCCTCGGCCTTCCAAAGTGCTGGGATTACAGGCTGAGCCACCGAGCCTGGCTTGTGAATTATTTCTAAGTGCTACTGTGGAATAATCTCCAGAATATAAGGTTAAGAATAAAGTTGAAAAAAAGATACATAGTATAAGCTACCATTACTTAAGAGGCAAGATGAAAATATACATACCAGGCTGGATGCTGTGGCTCATGCCTATAATCCCAGCACTTTGGAGACAGAGGCAAGAGGACTGCCTGAGCCTGTGTGTTTGAGACCAGCCTGGACAACATGGCAAGACCTGTCTCTACAATAAATCAAAAAATTAGCTGGGCGTGGTGGCATGCACCTGTGGTTCCAATTACTTGGAAGGCTAAAACGGAAGCATCACCTGAGCCCAGCAGTTTGAGGTTGCAATGGCCATGAGCGTGCTACTGCACTCCAGCCTGGGCGACAGAGGGAGACTCCAACTCAAAAAAAAAAAAAAAGAAAAGAAAAGAAAATATACATCCCTATCTGCTTATATTTTTTGAAAAATAATAGAATGTCATAATTTTTTAAGTGGCTGTCTATAAGGGGAGGGAGGAAACAGGTAGAATAGACATAAAGAACAGCTAGACATCTTTGAATGCACCTTGTTTAGGTACATTTGAGTTTGGATTTTTGTAAATATTTTTCACAATTATTAAACAAAATTAAAATTTTAAAGCAGTCCTTAAATGTAAAAATAAAAAATGAAGCCGGGCTCGGTGGCTCAGCCTGTAATCCCGCGCCTTTGGGAGGCTGAGGTGAGTGGATTGCCTGAGCCCGCGGGTTCGAGACCCGCCTGGGCAGCGAGACCTCATCTCTACAATAAATAAAAAAATCAGCTGGGTGTGGTAGCACACGCCTGTAGTTCCAGCTACTCGGAAGGCTGAGGCGGAAGGATCGCTGGAGCCCAGCAGGTCGAGGCTGCGGTGGCCAGGAGCGGCCACTGCACTCCAGTCTGGGCGACAGAGTGAGACTCCAACTCAAAAAAATAAAATAAAAAAAATTAAAAATGACACAAATGAACACTATGTCCAATCTTTATTTGGCTACTAACTCATTTAAAAATTACTGGAAAAATGAACACTAGATAGAATTATTAGATGGTATTGTGATTATATTAAAAAAGGGGAGAGAGCAATTATTTTCTTTGAGAGATACATAATGATATATTTATGGATGAAATACCTGATATTTGCTTCAAAATAATAAAGAAGAAGGAAATGAATGAGTGTGTGGATGTGTCAGGACTGGCCATAAGTCTAAGGTTTCAGGGCTGGGTGCTGGAGGACCATTGTACTATTCTGTCTAGTTTTTATGAATGTTGGAAATTCTCCATAATAGTACTTTAAAAATATATGTTTTCACAAATTTAGCACAAAGCTTATTAAATGTCATTATTATTTACCACATTATCAAATTCTAGGATTACTGAGTGTTAATAAGTGACAGATAGTGCTGGTATTCCACAACAGATAATTTGGATTCTCCAGAAAATTGTATTTAATGTTTCTGATTGACAAGTATGCTGAAAATATTAAATGCAATTAGTATGCTATAACATATCACAAAACCTGGACTTCTAGCCAGTAAACATGAACAAGACAATATGCTACCCTATAACTGTTTCCCTCAAGGAAGACGAAATCATAGATTTCACCTACACAATTCTTACATGTAAATACAAGCAATTATAAACCAGTCTGCTTTCTGTGTCTGATTATTAAAGTATGAGCAATTTTGAAGTATCACACTCAGCTGACAAGTACACTACTCTCAGTAGTACACATGAAATAACATGGAAGATAATTCACAATATACTGATTTGCAGAAGATACACTGAACTTCACAAATGGTAAACTGCTGATTAAGCAGATCATTCACAAGGAACAGGCAAGGGCACGAAACCTGCTCATTTTACTCAGCAACTATCAGCTTCTAGTAGCATTTGATCTTCGTGACCACCATGCCCCATATCTCATCATTTTTTTCAACTTTCACTCTGTCTCCAGAAGGACAAGTCATATTAAATGTATTAAATGTTCCACATTACTGATTTAATCACTAGCTATTAAAATTCCCTTTTAGAGGAGAAGCACATTTTTTTAAAAAAAAGCATGGCTTAATAATAGGATACTTATCAGCATATTATTTATGTCAATTAAATATCTTAATATACTGTACCTTACAAGTAGCAGAACAGAATGGCGCTAAATCGAGCATAAGCGGAAAATCTACATGTCTGTTTACTTTACGAAGACTCAAGCCAGCCTTTAAAAGACCAAAACATTTTTTAATGCAATAAACTTAATTAAATCTAAAGGATTGTTTTTTAACTAAAACCAAAAGAGGAATTCCAGAAGTTAGTTTCTTCATAGATATGAAAACATGACCAATGAATAGTCTAAAATTGACATGACTAAGTTAAAAATTAGGTTTCATAAATTGTTACTGCAAAGATGACTCATTTACATGGGAATTTTTATCACAAACAATAAGGGAAATAATTACTTTCACTGTGGCTTTTCAACACTTACGGAAAAATACATTCAATGCAATAAAAACTAAACTACTGACACATCCTGTCATAAAAATGTATCCAACTAGAGAGTCGGGAGCCTGGTGTTCTAGGCCTAGCTCACTGACTGATTAACAGTCAACCTGATTCTAAGCAACCTCACGTAGGTCAAGGCAGAAAACAGGTAAAAATGGATTCGACTAGGTCCTTTTCAGTTATAAAATTCAATTATATTCTTTCATTAACAAGAAAAAAAATCCTTGAACTCTCAAAACACTATTGATAAAGATAAATGTTATACAAATTCAAATGTACTTTATGTTTGTAAATAAGCTCTACTTTTTTTCTAATTTTAATTTTCAAAGGCAAAAAAAAAAAAAAACCCTTTTTTTTTATGCTTTGCATTCTGTAATGGTAATAGAAACTAGCTAATAAACTATCAAAGGTATTGGGTAGGAGACCCATAAACAGAAACGGGCTCTGTTGGAATGAGAATATACTTTAATCTGAATTGCATGAATAACAAAAACTAATAGATGCAACCTTTCATGCAGTGCTTTCATGACTTCAGTGGTCTTTCATTTGCATAATAATCATAATTTTCTATAGACCTACTGCCTTTTTATTTCTTACCTTTCCTCAAAGCTTTCTAAAAAACTTGTTATTTTTGGCCAAAATATTCCCACTTACTGATTTATTTTTTCAAGTGACCTTAAGAGGCTTAATATGATATCTGACATGAAATTATGAGGTCATATCCCATGTAAAATTATTTAATCTATATTCAATTTCTTTGCCTCTTTTTCCATCAGGTGACTTCTAAAAGCATCTGATACCAGCACTGCCTGAGATCACTGCAGGTTAATGTGTCCTCCCCAATCATTACTTTGCTGTTGAGAAATTACCCCATAACGGGAGAGACTTTTTGTACAGGACTTTAACATAAGATGGATCTTTTTCTAGTAGATACGTTTTGGAAAATGTCTAGCCTTCTAATTGGGCATATGCAGTTTACTGCCCTTTTAAAAATTATCCTTTTAATGGAATGATACAGTGTATTTTCTTCATTAAAACATAAATCCGCTGTCCCCATTAGACACTTAAGTCAGACCGTTTATCTGGCGTGATCTACCAGTGGGATACACATTTTTGTATAGATCTCTATTTCCTTGTGACAGGCCCCTAGAGGTGAAATAACTTAGTTTATTCAAAACATTAAATTTTTTTTGAGAAAGCAGGATTTATTGAGAGGACAGAAAAGCTCCTACAGTGGGAGAGGGGACCTGAAGGGGTCGTCCACATTAATGTTCTGGATATTCATTACTAAATTGCTTTCTAGAAGGTGTTGCTAGTTTATAGTCACCGCTGGTGGTAAATTAGAATGCCTGTATTTCTTTTTTTTTTTGAGTTGGAGTCTCACTCTGTCGCCCAGACTGGAGTGCAGTGGCCACTCCCGGCCACCGCAGCCTCGACCTGCTGGGCTCTGGCAATCCTTCTGCCTCAGCCTTCCAAGCAGCCAGAATTACAGGCATGCGCTACCACGCCCGGCTGATTTTTTTATTTATTGTAGAGATGAGGTCTCGCTGCCCAGGCAGGTCTCGAACCCGCGGGCTCAGGCAATCCACTCACTTCAACGTCCCAAAGGCGTGGGATTACAGGCTGAGCCACCGAGCCCGGCTAGAATGCCTGTATTTCACTTCATCCTTCTCAACTCTACTTTGCTAATTTGGACAGGTTAAAAAATAATCTTGTCTAGCTGGGCATGGTGGCGCGTGTCTGTAGTTTCAGCTACTTGGAAGGCTGAGGTGGAAGGATTACCTGAGCCCAGCAGGTCGAGGCTGTGGTGGTCGGGAGTGTGCCACTGTTCTCCAGCCTAGGTGACAGAGTGAGACTCCAACTCAAAAAATAACCATCATCATCATTTTATTTTGCATTTATTCCACTGGGAAGGATGGACCTTTTTTCATATGTTCTTGGAATCTGTGCCTCTTCTAGAACTGTCAGTTGATGTTGTTTACCCATTTTACTACTAGGGTCTTGATATCTTTTTTATTGATATTTAAGAGCTCTTTACATACTTACAATGTTAATAACTTGGCATATTTATGAAAAAGATCTCTATTCAGTTTGAGATTTGCCTTTGAGTGCTGTGAATGTTTCTGAAATATAGCTCTAAAGTTCCTACAAAGAAGGCTTTCAGGGATGGCAAGAAACTAGAAACACAGACACTGCTTAGGGATTCTGCTCCCTGCAATTCCCAACCCCTGGTAATGAGAATGTAGCTTTGCTGACATTTAGCTTGAGAGCAAGAAAAGACCAATATAAAATACCTGTGGTAGTTCATAAGTTCTCTGTCAGAAGAAAATTAAAAATAAAATAACTGTGGTACACTGAGAAATTAACTTCTGTAATCTGGCATGATCCTCTCTTGTTCACACAGTTACTGCAGATACACCCTTTCTATTAGGCATTCTGTTTGATAGGACCAGACACAATATATCTGCTTCTGTTCTCTTTGGTCATTTCCATTTAACCTTAGCTATAGAAAAACCAAGAACTTAATCTGATCTTTCTGTGGATAGGGATGGGAGGTTGGAGAAAAATCTCTTTTGGCACATCTGTAGCTCACATAAAATGCTGCAATATGTAATCAAAGCTCAATAGTTTTCCTTCATGGATTTTATACTTAGAAAGTCTTTCACATAGAGGTTGGGCTAAATATTCATTGTTTTCTCATAGTCTTCTTGGAAATTTGTTTTATATAATTAAAAATTTGAAATAGTAATGGAAATATGATGTAGAGTTAAGCTATAAATTTGTATTTCCTCAAACAGCTATTATTCCTAAGTCTTTTATGAAATAAATCTAGCCTCCTTGTCCAATTGATTTGAGAGTCTTCCTTTATCATAATGGCTTTAAATTACATGTATGTTTCATTTTTTTGGCAATTCCAACAATACTGTTTCAGGCATTATAGTTTTATTTTAAAACAGGTATCAAAAATAACTCCTATCTTTTTCAAAAATTTTTAAGTATTTTTCACTTATTCATTCTTCCAGAGAAATATTTAAATCATTTTTTAAGTACAAGAAAAAAATGCCATTGAGACAAGGTGTTGAATTAAGACTATAAATAACTGAGAACAATCTGGCACACTAAAAATATTTAGGTTCCCACCATTGTAGAGTGCCACTGCTGTAGAGTCTGCCTTGACCCTTTCTGCATTTAGTTACAGTCAACTCTTCCTGGTCCAAGCACTCTCCTCAGTGAAATCATGAGAGCTCAAAAAGCCATGTGCACTTTGCTACTTCACTGCTTGTAAGTGTTCTTAATAACTTATTTTCCATTAACACACACACACACACAGAAATGCCACTTAGGTTCCTACTGCCTAAGTCTTCAAATATTGTGAATTATACAATTTTAATCAGAAAAGTCTTGTAAACTATTATGGCTGGAGTAGCAGTAAATCCCACATGACACATTTTTAAATTCAATAAATTCCTGACTAATCCTTGACAATATGCTCAGGACTTAGAGTTCTGCAAAACACATGCTATAAATGGTGCTACTGAAAAATTACCTGATGGAATCTTTTAAGATGGAGAATTAGAACAGCTGGAATAGCAGAAATGAGCAGTTGCTTCCTGGCATTAGTATAAACCCCTTCTTCTTTCTTTTCTGCATAAAATACAATAAATTTATTTGCAAAATTCCATTTTACACATTAACTAACATATAATATAGTAAAAATTTATATAGACGTATCATACCACATTTTTAAATGTTAAAGAAATAGGACTTTTGAGTAAGAGGATGGCTGTACTCCTTCCCAAAACTCCTCTAAGATGAAAGTAAAAAATGAAAGTATTTTTTAAAAGGTACACACTTAGTAAAGACAAAGAATAAGAGAGGTGACACTTGGAACAAAAATTTGGAAGCTAGAAAACAGATGGACTAGTAGTAAATTATGTCAATACCCTCTAGCTAAAGACTACCAGAAGCACTCTTGTAGTTGAAGAAGTTGAGTTCATTATTCAAAGTAGCAAAGAGAGAATGCACGCCATGGGAAACCATGGGACACTTCATTAGGAGTTTTTAGAAACAATTTCTAAATTTCTAGAAACATTTATAATGAGATTTGAACGTGGCCAAGTGCATATTTAACTTAGATCAAAATAAGTAGGTATGTCTTCCTTCTCCCATTTAGCCATTTCTTTATTACTAGTGTATTAAGAATGTCTTTATTCTGATGCTTTCACATCTGGAGCTTTGTTCACACTGGAGGGAGAACCCTTCCAAGGTCTGGATAATTCCTAGCACTAGTAAACAACTTAACATATGCCTTTCATATGAAAACCAACCCAGAGCCCACGCCCCAACAACCTCCTTCATTGGTCTCAGGCTCTTGGTCACTATCCACCTGACCTCATCAAACTAGAGCCAGGTACCAGGTAATGAGACAGTCTAGATCTCAGAGCCTGCTAAAATTATTCAAGCTAGCCAATCCTAAACCTGCTTACCCTGTCTTATCCACTCCTTCCCTTAGAAACCACAAGAAAGATTCATGCCCATGTTTCCCCCTCACTACCCCCTCTCCTGTACCAACCCCGGGGCTTCCCTATTTGGCCCTGTGTAGCATGGTACTATGAATAACTGTTTTAGTGGCAGTCATTCTTGATGTGTTAGATTCACCATACCTGAGGAATAAAACCTACATTTAAAAACAACCAGCAGCCGGGCTCAGTGGCTCAGCCTGTAATCCCGCGTCCTTGGAAGGCTGAGGTGAGTGGATTGCCTGAGCCCGCGAGTTCGAGACCCGCCTGGGCAGCGAGACCTCATCTCTACAATAAATCAAAAATTCAGCCAGGCGTGGTAGTGCATGCCTGTAATTCCAGCTACTCGGAAGGCTGAGGAGGAAGGATTGCCGGAGCCCAGCAGGTCAAGGCTGCGGTGGCCGGAAGTGTGGCCACTGCACTCCAGTCTGGGCGACCAAGTGAGACTCCAACTCAAAAAAAAAACCAGCTACTAAGAATCAGAGTATTATTTCCATTTAATCAAGATATGTACTGACACCTTCTTGTTTTTCCCTTTTCTTTGATCAACTAATCATAGTCATTATACAGTTAGTTTTATGGCATACAATTATTTAAAATCTTTGAGATTTATATCTTATGTTGAATTTACAACAGATTGATGGGATTTGTTGAAGTACATTAATCTCACTAGTGATACAATTAAAAGTTTCAGAGATATTTCTTCTGGAAAGATTTCAGATAACTAGTTCCCTCAAATAAGATTATATGGATTTACATTTTCAAGGCAGAGATGTATACTTTCTCCTCTTAGACTTATTTTAACAAAAATGTACTGAAAATATATTCTGCCCAGTGTCATAAGTGCTCAGGGACAAAAACAAATAAGACAATCTCTGAGCCCAAGCAGCTCAAAAACGGAGACAGTGTTCTCAGAAGCCCGCTAGTCACTGACCATCAGGTAACCTATCAAAAATTTCTTAAATTAAATAAGCAGACCCTAAACAATTATCATAATACTGTAAGAAAGGAAAAAGGGATTGGCAGTAGTGGGAAACTGCCAGTGGGGGCACACTTCATCAATAAGGCTACCTGATCTCAAACCAGGTGAAGTGGAGCCAAACTTTACCTGCATAATGATCATTTGTATAATGAACCCTGAATTGTACTCCACCTCTTTAAAATAAAAATGTTTCAAAAATTAAACATTTACCTGCAAAACTGGTTTCCTTTTGGTACTTCTGTTTCTTTTCAGTACAGTTCTCACAGAGGAGCTTATTATTCCCCATTAATAATTCCATAGATGTAAAGTGATAGAGACAGGACTGGACTGAACATTCTTTAGAAGTGGTTATATAACTCTGAGAAAGGGTCTGAAAAGCATTTTGAGGACTGTGAGACCTCAAATGCTTCCCCTCTGAAAAACATAAATTATTTAAAACATTTAGTGGCTGATTTACTCTGTCAAAATCTTTATCTCCGGGTACAGTGCTGTTCAAACCAAGTTCAGAAATAGCTTCAGCCACTTCCTCCTCACCACTGTGAGTCTCCTTCGTATGTGGCAGTTCACCTGCTGATGGGTGGCTGAGGTGTCCACCTGCGTGCACACTGGATCCACTCCTGTATCTAAGCAGCCCGGTCTGCTTTGAAGTACTTTCAGATTCTGAAGCCTCACTGTCGGCATCAACACTACTCTCACAGTGGCTGGCTTCTTTTTCGCTGCCATCGGTGAGGCTTTCATTCGGAGGTGACTCAGTATTCAGGATGCTTGCAAACATTAAAGAATCCCCATTCATTTCAAGGTTTTCATTTTTTCGGTATATGACAACAGTTTCTCCGGCTGACAACTTTCTTACAAGTTTTCGGTCATGACTTAGTTGATTCTGTAAGTTGACAGTGTTTTCAGAGAAAAGAATCTTGTGACCTTATCGAAAACAAATGCCAATAAGTCTCATTTAAACATTACATAGTTATTAAATAAACATTCATTTCTCTGAGATCCATTTCCTAAGTCCACCTAAACTAAGATCAATAGAAAATGTACTAAAAATAGTTCTCTTTTTTTTTTTTGGTAGAGATGAGGTCTGGTCTAGAATTCCTATGCTCAAACTATTCCTATGAGGTCTAGAATTCCTATGCTCAAACTATCCTCTCTCCTCCACTTCCCAAAGTGCTAGTATTACAGGCAGAAACCACTGTTCCCGGCCTAAATCATTCTAATATAAAAGTAAACTTTTACACAAGAATCTAACAACAGTGATTACCTATTTATGGGGAAGGGAGCAAGACTTTTTTAGAACAGAAGTATGAGGGAGACTTTTCAACTACTGTATAAACCTTTCCATACTTGTTAATTTTTAAATGTTAAAAATGTACTATTTTTTAAACAACTTAAAAATTAACAAAAGTAAATTACAAACTCTATTAAAATACAATGTTGCCTAGTTGTCACAGACCTGGAAGAAAATATCTTACCTAGTTTTTAGTCTGCTTATTAATTTCTGTCTTTTGACCAGACTTAAGTGTCAACCCTGTTTCTTATGATAGTGTGTTACAGAAAAACAACCTAAGTTTCGGGGGATGGTAGATTAGAAACTAATTTAATCAAAGATTTTAAGCTACCTGAAACTAAAGTTTCCACACAGCTGAAGATCTGAGTTATATTTTTTTTCCCTATAGCTTGGCTTAAGGGTCAAGACCAAAAAAAATGACAGAAAGACTCTTATCAGTTGCATATAGATTGGATACCCACTTGAGTTACTTAGGGGGAGAAGAATGATAAATTATGAAAAGTGCCCATGCCTCAATTTTTTTAATCTTCAAAATCAGGAAAATGACATTATCTCCTTGGTAAAATGCATAGACAACAAAAACAGAAACAGACAAATGGGACTATTTAAAACATTAAACTAAAAAGTTTTTTCAGAGCAAAGAAAATAAGCAACAGAGTGAAGAGACCACTGGCTGAATGGGAGAAAATATCTGCAAACTATTCATCCTTCAAGGAACTAATACCCAGAATACACCAAGAACTAAAACTTAACAACAAAAAGGCAAATAATCCCATTAAAAAGTGGGAATATCTGAATAGAGATTTCTCAAAATACAATAAAATGGCCAACTGGTATAAGAAAAAATATTCAACATCACTAATCATTAGGGAAATGCAAATCAAAACCATAATGAAGTATCATCTTACTCCAGTTAGAAAAGACAAAAAAAAAAAAAGATGTTGATGAGAATGTGGAGAAAAGGGAACTCTTCTACACTGTTGGTAGAAATGTACATTAGTATAGCCACAAGGAAAGCAGAGTGGAAAACTCTCAAAAAACTAAAAATAGAGCTACGTACAATCCAGCGATACCACTACTGGGTATTTATCCAAAGGAAAATAAATCTGTGTATCAAAGGATACCTGCACCCCCACGTTTATTGTAGCACTATTCACGATAGCCAAGACATGGAATCAACCTAAGTGTCCATCACTGGATAAGTGAATAAAGAAAATGTTACACACACACACACACACACACACACACACACACGTACTAGTTAGCCATAAAAAAGTATGAAATCCTGTCATTTGCAGCAACATGCATGAAACTAAACTGGAGGTCATTATGTTAAATAAAATAA